>NC_142929.1:76689557-76734557 GCF_046866305.1 Octopus bimaculoides | reverse complement strand
ACCATTCCACTGCACCTCTTGTGTGTCCATAGATTGCACAGAGTATGCTGAATGAGATTTTTGCTGACACCCTACATATCAAACAGAGCCATTTACCAGAAGGGTGAAGGGTCTTATCTAATTTTTTGCTTACTAGAACCTTGGTTTTTGCAAAGTAACCTTAAGGCCCTTTGATACCAGGTTCTGTTTCCACTCCTGAGATTTCTTTTCTAATTCTGTTACAGATTCTGCAAGATCATCAGCATATAGTAGTTCCCATGTGCTTCTAGCCTTCAGTTCCTGTTATGGCCTGGAAGATGATGATGAATAGGAGGGAGCTGAGGGTTGAGCCTTGGTGAACACCTACCTGTACACTAAATTCATCACTGTACTATGGCTAACTCTTATCTTACTAAAAGCATCCCTGTACATGGTGTGTACTACTTTCCCAAGCCATTTGTCTACCCCTAACTTCCTCAGAGACCACCATATAACAGAGCAAGGTATCCTGTTGAAGGCTATAAATATATATGTATATCCATGTGTATATATTACATATAAGTGTAAGGGGGTGAAAGAGAGAGAGAAAAAGAGAAAGAGGAGAGAAAAAAAGAGAAAGAGAGAGCCTCCTTGTTTTGATATCACATGATATCTTAAATGTATGTCACCATCAAACAATGTGTTATTTGTTTCAAATCTTTGATGAAAACATACCAGATCATGGGAAAATATTATCTTGCTTGGAAACCCATATGTATATATTACACATAAGTGTAAGGGGGTGAAAGAGAGAAAGAGAGAGAAAGAGAGATAGCCTCCTTGTTTTGAAATCACATGATATCTGTAAATGTATGTCACCATCAAAAAAGGTGTTATTTGTTTCAAATCTTCGATGAAAACATACCAGACCATGGGGAAATATCTTGCTTGGAAACAAGTGAGGGTTGGTAACAGGAAGAGCATCCAGCCATAGAAAATTTGCCTCCACAAATTTTATCAGACCCTTTCAAGCCTGGAAACAAAGACATTAAATTGATGATGATGATGATGATGACAATGATGACAACGATGAAGGACAGAGAATAAAAACATACCCTATACTGAGAATCACACAACTAAATTCTGCATGGTGGAATGTATAGTGTAGACTACATGTTCTTAACTAACAAATGGTATATCTGGAATAGAACTCAGGAACTGTGAGTTGCTCCTCGGTAGTCAGTCGATAACCTCAGTGTTCTGAGCCTCCTACTTCAGCAAAGTTGACTAATGTTACTCAACCACAACAAGAACATCAAACTTACTTTTCTTTGAAGGATTAATATCTGTTTTTTTTATTTTTCCCTTTATCTTCTTTCTTTTCATTTATATCAGAAATATTCTAAAAGACAGCTTATATCAAGAAAACCGCCTTTTTTCATTGTGTAACCGATTTCAATATCTCATTGTTTGTGTATAATACTCTTTGTTCACCTTTTGCTTTTAAGTTTTTGTCTTAGCCAATTGTATAGAATTCTTAAATATATACAATTTATATTGATATGACATTATTTTTTTTTTTTTTTGTATCTTTGACAATGATATAAAATGCCTATCTATATGTCTGTCCATCCAGCCATCCCTTCATCCATCTGTCAGTCTGTCTATCTATGTGTCTATTTATCCATCTGTCTTATTTGTTTTACAAACTTTGTAAGAGCTTCAAAAGCTGTTATATGACTCATATCTCACATTTGAAAATATACTTTTATCATCCAAAATGAATTACCTGAAATATCAATGGATACTTTATTATCACAACTGGGTAAATGGCCATTTGTAAAACATAATATTACTGCTATCATCTTACTTTAGTAGACATATAAAAACTTCAATACAGTGTGTATTGTAGAAATAGTTTACAAACCAGAAAACTTTACAAATAGATAGTTTGTATATTAAACATAAACCTCAGGAATTTTTCTATATTTTCTTTTTACTGTTCTACATTCAACAGTGAAGGTGCTTGGCCTAGTGATTAAGGTATTGGCTTCATGATCATAAAAAATATGGGTTCAATTCCTGGACTGGGTAGCATGTCATGTCCTCAAGCAAGTACATCATTTCATGTTACTCTCATCTATTCAGTGTAAATTGAGTACCAGTTGAGTGCTGGTGCAGTCTTCTCTCTCCTTCCAGATGCAACATTTTGGTTGTTCGACTACGTAAAGAGTAGAAAGGACAATAAGGTGTCTATGTCTGATCATGAATACATAGGAACCTAAAACAATAAGCAAAAGCATGGTACTTGCAACAAGATCATACTTGCTTGGGAGTAACAGATGTGCTGTTGCTGCTGTTACATCCAAGGATTAATTTTGCAAATTAATATGTATACAGAGGTTGGACAAAATAATGAAAACACCTTAAAATTTCAAACAAATTTATTTTAATATGGGATAAGACCGCCTTTGGCAGTAATTACAGCTTGAATTCTATGAGGTATGGTCTCATACAAAGTTTGAATTGTTTCCAAAGGAATTTTTGTCCATTCTTCAGCTAAAACAATTTCCGGTTCTTGTAGTGATGATGGTGGAAGATATCGACTCCTTACTTATTTTTCTAAAATGCACCATAAATGTTCAATAATATTGAGATCTGGGGACTGTGGTGGCCAGATAAGATGTTCAACTTCACTAGAATGTTTCTCATGCCATTCAGTAACAAATTTAGCTGTGTGAAATGGTGCATTATCATCCTGAAAGATTGTGTTTCCATCCAGAAACAGTTCTGCAACCATAGGATGAATTTGATCAGATAAAATTCTTAACCCTTTCGTTACTAAGCCGGCCGTAGCCAGCCAAAAATTTTTTGGTTTATAAGACCAATCCAGCTGTAGCCAGTTGAGAGTACTCATTGTTATTTAAATGTAAATTTGAACCCAAATCTCGTTAGTACGTTCGTTAAAACACGTGATTTTACTTTGCAAACAGTTGAGTTATTGTATCCGACATTGTTTGGCGTGATATTTGAACTCAGTGAATGTTGGAAGATTTTTTTTCCACATTTTTTGCGGCGTTAATTTTTTTCAACTTTGAAGATGGAGAGGAGTTTCATGCTATCAAGCAGTGATTCCGAATTTGAAGGTTTTTTAACCGGGTACTACTGAAGCAGAGCGGACCCGAACGCGCAGTCGCGCTGTCGCGCAGTCGCGCTGTCGCGCAGTCGCGCTGTCGCGCATCCGCGCTAGCTAGTCGTGAGTGGTCGATCCTACGAAAAGTCCGCGCACGCGCGCAAATGAATACATGTGTGCGCATGCGCGCGTATGCAAATTAGTAAATAATTTCTTTTAAACAAAGTAAATAATTTTTTTTAAATTACTTTTTTCTTTTCTAAACAACGTAGATAGGTAGAAGGAATAAAAATAACACACTATCTGTTTTTGTTAACTTCATACATTTTTTTTCTTTTAATTAAATTTTGTGAACAAAATAATTTTTATTTTCTAAACAACGTAAATAAATTTTAAAAAAGGTGCACATTGGGATTAGACACTGAGGGAAACTTGATATGCTAGAAATAACAGCTAAACGCAAAAAGAAAAAAAAAACTGTAACCTTTACCTTTCTGAAATCACTGTGGATATATTTCGGCTGTGCTTGATAAATGTCTGAAAGTTCTCCCACGAATTCCCACACTTCATATCGTAATAATCACGGTACATTGGCTCATCAATATGTGACCATTTCATGTTACCACATGATCCACTTTTATATTTCAGTCTACGTTTTATCCGTGACCAGAATGGGCCACATATCCGTGAAAATCGTAGTTCCTGGCTCCACATTTTCAATGATTGCAGCTTCTAACGTTTCAGCCTTTCTATCAGTTATAATGTTGCAGGTAGCCCTTTTTCTGAGTGACATCGTAAAAAACTTTTCAACCATTCTGCCAACCTCATATTTCCTCTTGAAAAGCAGGCTTTCATCCACTTGTACAACGTGGTTCAGTCCACCTAATTTTTTCTTATCTTTCAGTAACATGGCTGAACATATTTCTCGGCAGTATTCGTACCATTGAATGGCCGTGTCGTTGCTAATATTGTTTCAACTCATGGAACAAGTTACTGGCAATTCAGATATAAAGTCTGCTATTATTTGAAATAGTGTAAACACTGTCAAGTGGCATTTCTCTAAAAAAGTATTTTTCCTTATAGAGATTGTTTTACTGCATGAATTACATCGCCAAATAACTCCGTCAATAGCACATTGAAAAGATTGAATTTTCATTTGACAAGTACATTCTTTTTTTTTGTTTTTTTGTTTTTTGTGAAATTAATTTGTTTCCATAATTCAACACGGTGAAGACATTTTGGTAATATTGGCGAGAAGAGGTCAATGAACAGGAAGAGCCATTTACAGAGAGAGGTTGAAGAAAGAGGAATTGACCTCCCTCTACCAATTTGAAATGGAAAGACGGGCTTGGTTTTACCAGTTCCTCTTTCTTGACCTCTCTCTGTAAAGGGCTCGTCCTCTTTCTTGACCTCTTCCCGCCAATATTGTTCACAATTGAACTTAAGTTTTGAGTGTGCCGCACAAATTTTTGGAAGCCCATATTCCCAAAATGTCTTCACCTCGTGTTGAATTATGGAAAAGGTTAAAGGGGGGATATCTTTCTGGATTTTTTGAAAGAAAACAAATTAATTGCACAAAAAAAAAAAAAATCTACTTATATGAGGTTGGCAGAATGGTTGAAAAGTTTTGTGTGATAGGCTTTTACGATGTCACTCAGAAAAAGGGCTACCTGCAACATTATAACTGATAGAAAGGCTGAAACGTTAGAAGCTGCAATCATTGAAAATGTGGAGCCAGGAACTACGATTTTCACGGATATGTGGCCCATTCTGGTCACGGATAAAACGTAGACTGAAATATAAAAGTGGATCATGTGGTAACATGAAATGGTCACATATTGATGAGCCAATGTACCGTGATTATTACGATATGAAGTGTGGGAATTCGTGGGAGAACTTTCAGACATTTATCAAGCACATAGCCGAAATATATCCACAGTGATTTCAGAAAGGTAAGGGTTAGTTTTTTTTTTCTTTTTGCGTTTAGCTGTTATTTCTAGCATATCAAGTTTCCCTCAGTGTCTAATCCCAATGTGCACCTTTTTTAAAATTTATTTACGTTGTTTAGAAAATAAAAATTATTTTGTTCACAAAATTTAATTAAAAGAAAAAAAATGTATGAAGTTAACAAAAACAGATAGTGTGTTATTTTTATTCCTTCTACCTATCTACGTTGTTTAGAAAAGAAAAAAGTAATTTAAAAAAAATTATTTACTTTGTTTAAAAGAAATTATTTACTAATTTGCATACGCGCGCATGCGCACACATGTATTCATTTGCGCGCGCGCGCACTTTTCGTAGGATCGACCACTCACGACTAGCTAGCGCGGACGCGCGACAGCGCGACTGCGCGTTCGGGTCCGCTCTGCTTGAGTAGTACCTTTTAACCGAAGATATGGAGATATCGAAGAAAAGAATGAATGAGCTACAAAAGCACGTGGTGGACGAAAATGAATCGGATATTTCTTTATCCGAAACTGAAAGCAGCGACGGCGACAGCGAGGATTATTTTACACCAGAATGGAGTAAAGATTTTTAAAATATTTTTATTAACAATTTTTCTGAGGAGACAGGGTCTACCCATAGTCTTTCTCAGGAAGCAAAACCATTAGACTTCTTTTTCCTATTTTTTCCAGCATGCTTGTTTGAAATTATTACTGCGGAAACAAACCGTTACGCAGAATGTAACAAGCCGGAAAAAAAGATAGCTTGTGGTTTCCTGCAACCGTAGATGAAGTACGGGCATTTTTTGCCATAAATATTATTATGGGTATTAGACAGTTACCCAGAATAACAAATTACTGGAGCAATCAGGAACCTTTTGGTGATCAGTGTGTTTCCAGTATTATGACGATTCGTGAAGCTGAATCAATATTTACATGTGAGAGACACTAGCAGTACGTAGAGAACTAAGCTTTCATCCCTTATTTAAAATAAGACCCCTCATCGATTGCGTTCAAAATGCATATAAAACATTGGTAGAGACGGACTATATGTAATCTGAACCTCCCCCCCCCCCCCTATTTATTAATTTTTTTTACGGAATCCCACGTTTTAGGCTATGGAGATTCCGATTCTGAAAAAAAATTGTTTGAAAAATTTCAATTCCCCCCCCCCTCTTCCACCAAGCAGGCTATTTACATGCTAGAAATAACAGCCAAATCTCACAAAACTAGTGTTAGGGTTTGAGTTAGGGCTAGGTTTACCCTGTGGATCTATATAAAAACCGGGGGGGGGGGGGGATCGAAATTTTGAAATTGAGATTTTCGAAATTTTTTTTTCAGAATCGGAATCTCCATAGCCTAAAACATGAGATTCCGTAAAAAAAAAAAGAAAATAAGGAGGGAAAGGTTCAGATTACATATAGTCCATCTGGACCCCCCCCCCCCACTCAGATCATCACAAATCCTCCTCCATGTTTAACAGTTGGAAGAAGGTAGTCTGGGTGAAATGCTTCTTTTGGCTGGTGGTTAGAAATAAGGTAAAGGATGACTCCTCCGAGAAAATAACATTGTTCCACTGCTCTAGGAACCAATTCTGTAGGTTCTTACTCCACTCTAAATGCTTTACAATTTTTGTTTTTGAAAGTATTGGTTTTCTGATTGCAGCCCTCCCATGAAATCCAGCTTTGTGCAGCTCCTGATGAACAGTTTTTGTGGAAAGTGGGTTCTTGAGGTGGTCATTAAGCTCTGCAGTAATTTTAAAAGCTGTACTTTTGTGATCCTTTCTAACAATTCACGTAAGAGTCCGATGGTCCCTATCTGAAAATTTTGGTTTTCTTCCAGAGTATTGTTTTGACGAGGAGGTTTTTCCCTCTTTCTCAAAGGCTGTCATTACTTTTGAAACAGTACTTCTTGAAACATTTCGGCTGTTTTCATTATGCTAGTGCCTGCCATACGAGCACCAACGATTTGACCTCTTTGAAAGTCTGATAGATGTGCCATTTTAATGAATTTTAATTACCTTTTTCTGATGATATCTGAAAAGAAACAGCAATTTTAGCAAAACATATTAAGCAACACTAATAATAAATAAAAAAACATGAAAATAAACAAGCTTTTGATGGTTTTATAGATATTTCAAAGTTATGATGCTAGGTGTTTCCATTATTTTGTCCCACACCTGTATATACACACACATACAGGATGTTATGGCTAAATTGGACAGTTTGTGTAAAGGGAAAAGAAAACACAATATTCCATTCAAATATGAAAGTATTTTTTAAAAATCAAAAAATATTAAGTAGATAAATCAAAATCAAATCAAATCAAAACACAATCAAATGGAAATTGTAGTTGTGGCCAATGCGAGTGCTGCCTGACTGGCTCCCATGCTGCTGGCACACAATAAGCACCATGTATGCGTGGGTTGTTGCCAATGCTGCCTGACTGGCTCTCTGTGCCAGTGACATGTAAAAAGCACCATCCAAATGTGGTTGATGCCAGTGTTGCCTGACTGGCTCCCGTGCTGGTGGCACATAAAACGCATTCACTACACTCTTGAAGTGGTTGGTGTTAGGAAGAGCATCCAGCTGTAGAAACACTGCTAGATCAGATTGGAGCCTGGTGCAGCCTCCTGGCTTGCCAGTTCCCAGTCAAATCACCCAACTCATGCCAGCATGGAAAACAGACATTAAACGATGATGATGATGATGATGATGATTATGGATGGTAAATAACAGCTTATTCAAAGTAGCCACCCTCAGCTTCCACCACGGCCAGAAGACAGCTCTGGAACCTGGCATGGACACTCAGCTTTCAAGAGCTTTCTGTGATAACCACACCCTCTGGGAATCCATACCGTATACTACAAATATGTGTATATATATATATATATATATATATATATATATATTATTATCATCATCATTTAGTATTCATTTTCCATGCTGGCATGGGTTAGACAGTTTGACTGAAACTGGTAAGCCAGAGAGCTGCACCAGGCTCCAGTCTGTTTGGGCTTGGTTTCTATGGCTTGATGCCCTACTTAACATCAACAACTCCACAGAGTATATATAAGTATAAATAGGCAAACAACTGGTATTGAGCCAGATGATAGCATTTATATACTTATGCATTTATTCAATGTAAATGGAGAAAAGGATGCTTTCAGGAGATTAAATCACAAGAGATAAATAAAAGACTGGTTCAGGAATGTTCATAATGGTTGTGATATATGCTGGTATACTCCTGGAATAGTTAGTCCATAGCCATGTTAGAAGGGGTGGTGCTTTTGGTCTGCTGTGTAAACCTGTACAGGCTTGGGGGCCCAGCAGGCATAGCAAACTCAAGGGGTTGTCCTGGGCAGCACATACTCCAACTATATCACTGTATTACAAGGACGGAAAGATACTATAAGACATCTTGTTCAGGATTCTAATCCTGCTACTAATCTGCTATCCTGGATTGATTCTTTAATACCAACACTGAAAGGATGAAAGGCACAGTTGACCTCAGTGAGATTTGAACTCAGATCACTGAGGATCAGAACATATACCTAGGACATACTACCCAATGCTCTAAAAATTCCACCAATTCATCACCAGGATATTAAAATATTAATGTTCATGTTATTGTTGTTGTTGTTGGTGGTGGTGGTGGAAGAACGGTATATATGATAGTGTCCGACTTTTCAAATTGATTTTTTAAAGCATGTGACAAATTATAGACCATCCATTACAAAACTAGTTTCTCTCTTTTTCAATATTCTTCAAAAAAATTTATGAAGCAATAATTAAATCATGCATAAATCATTATCTTTCTTCTAATGACACAGTTATTATATCTTATTAACACCTTCTTAGTAGTTAGCACTCGACAATCTCACTGCTGATTTCCATAACATACAAAATAACAAAAATATTTATTATAGATTGCAGAAATTGTTTTGACTGTCACAGATATTTTAAAAGCTTTCTACAAAAAAAAAAAAAAAAAAAAATTATGAAATTATAAAATAATGGAAGGAATTCATTTATAAATTCAAACAATGTATTAGTTTAGCTCTCATCATCTTTGGTGTTGTCACAACCACATACTTTCTTTCATTCAGACTGTTAATATATATATATATATGTATGTGTATATATATATATATATATATATCATTTGATATTCAGAATAAATCACCTAGTGGTGTGATTCAGTTGTTACATCTATCTATCTATCTATCTCTCTCTCTCTGAATATGTGCGTGTGTGTCGTCAGTAAATCATAAATATGAAAAAGAAGCACACTCTAAGTTATAGAGCAGCAGAGTATATAGATAAAGGTAGATATGGCTAGTTTATGGGGTTACTCTGGGTTTCATGACCATAAAACACTTAGCTTTACAGCATTTCTTCAGACCCTAAAACCTGTTGGCCTCTGGCCTCTCTAGCAAGTGACTTCTCTAGAAAATGGAAGCAGAAAAGACTTCATTACCATATGTTAACAACAAGGGATTGCCATAGACCAACAGGTATTAGGGTCTGAAGAAATGCTGTAAAGTTAAGCACTTTATGGACATGAAACCCAAGGTATCCTCATAAACTGGCCATATCTATCTTTATCTATATATGCACATATGTATATATATATATATATATATATATATATACATATATATATATAAGTATATAGTATTAGTGGTTTTTCATCGATGAGTTCATAAACCTTGGTTCTTTTCCCTAATACTATATACTTATATATATTTTATACTGTGAAACTTAATTTAATTTTAATTTTTAATAAATTGATTTTAATTGAGTTTTTACCTGTAATTTTGGATTTTATCGCAAATATTATATATATATATATATATATATATATATATATATATATATAGGCACGGTTCCTTGATTAAGAAGTTTGCTTCCCAGTCACATGGTTTCAGGTTCAATCCCACTGCATGATACCTTGGGCAAATGTTTTCTACTATAGTCCCAGGTTAATCAAAGCCTTCTGAGTGGATTTGGTAGAAGAAAACAGCAAGCAGCCTGTGGATCATTGGCGATTTTTTTCCTTCGTCTTCCTTTTCTCTTGGACTTTCCTCTGTCTCCTGTTTCTGATAAAGAGCTTTGCTCGAAATGTAAAAACTACTTTTCTTTTCTACCCTAAGCGTCTGCTAATACTTTGCATGTACCACATCTTCACGTTGTTGGTTTTTTTCTTGTGTTTTTCCTTGTTTTTGGGGGGTTAACTATATTTGTGTATGTATATATATATATATATATATATAATTATATGTATTTCTTCTATCTTAATGAATAATAATTCTTCGGATAGAATAAATGGGTTAATAGAAACCAATGTAGCAAAGAACACAAAATAACTTTGATGTTGTTCCTGTTTTAAAGCAGGGACTCCTTGAAATTTTGGGTATTTGAGTATATTTAAAAATTTAAGGAATGGAGAAAACGCATGTTATAATTGCATACTTTATTCCTACATATGTTTCAAAGGATTACAACCTTTGTGATCCATAGGGATCTGTGATATTAAAATTGTAACCTTCTCATCGGGGAAAGCATGGGAATCATCTTAAACGTAAGACATTATGACCGAGTATGAAAACAATAGATGGATAAGGTTATGACGTGATTCATTTGAAAAAACCGTTAGAGAATTGGACGCTGCCGGATAGTAGGAATAAAGTATGCAATTATAACATGCGTTTTCTCCATTCCTTAAATTTTTTTATATATATATGTATATATACATACACACACACATATACATACACACATATGGATATACACATATATATATATACATATATATATATACATATATATATATGATGGCCGTGCACTCGTGACCGAGGAAGGCCATTGCTGACCTTCAGGAACATTGTGCGCTCTAGGACTAACTTTATATTTTGCATTTGTGGCTACGTTTGTGGCTAATGAGCCCTGCTCTTGACAAGCATACATGACTGCAAACATTGCAGACCAAACTTACCCCATTCACTATACGAGCCGTGCACTTTCGCGCAGCTCGCTTTCGTTCTTCATGCTGGATACGTGCTCTCAAAAGTGTCGATCCCCTCCTTAACCTGCTTCCTCCATCTGTGGCGATGACAGGCATTGTTCTTCCAGTCAGTGTCCTACATATCGCAGGCCTTTAATGAGGACTTGACACAGTCCTTAAATCGCAGCCTTGGTTTCTGCCGGAGTCTCCTTCCATTCACAAGTTCTCCATATAGCATCTGCTTAGGAATCCTGCTATCCTTCATTCTAATAAGGTGTCCAGTCCAACGTAACCATTGCTTGTGCACCATCACCTCAATACTCAAGATATCAGCTGTCCTCAGGATCTGTGTGTCTGGAATCTTTGAGGTCCAGCCAACATTGAGAATGTGTCTGAGACATCTCTGATGAAAGCGTTCAAGGACCCTTACCTGACGTTTTTACAGAGTCCGTGTCTCACATGAGTAGAGGAGCGATGTCAGTACACAGGCACAGTACACAGCAACTTTTGTTTGCCTTGCGATGCCATGCTGGGACCAGACACGAGACTGAAGAGACCGGAAGGAATTAGATGTATACATAAATACACACACACACACACGTGTGTGTGTGTATGCATGTGCATGTCTTGACGTCACATGATGGTTGCAAACGAGCATCACTGTCACACAGGTAATGTTGTTTCTTTATAGTTTCTCCAGGGGGGAAAAAAAAACATCTGGATATGAGGAACTATTATCTTATCTGGAAAGAGGAAAGACATCTAGATATAGAAAATTTACCTCAACCAAATCCTGTCTGACCCATGCAAGCAGAGGAAATCAGACATTAAACATTGATGATGATGGTGGTGGTGGTGGTATATGCACACACACACACACACACACACACACACACTCATATCGTTTGACTTGTTTGGAAATAGTGTCTTGGGACTAAAACATTGCATCATAGTAAGATGAGCTTTGACAAGTGAATCTTATTCAACTGTAACAAGATACAGTCACAACACATGTTACAGAAGTAAGTCATGCAATACTGCAGCCACCATTCTCACAAACGGTACACAAAATTAAGTCTTTACAATTGGTATAAAAGCAGCCCTTTTCTGGGGCTATTAACCCCAAAATCCTCATCTCAAAGCAGCAGAAAACGCTCCAGTCCTAAACATTGGTTGACCATCTCTAAATCACAAATGCAACTCATAAAGTACCATTTGTATATTCAGCTGATTAACAAACATCCATTCAGTAGCATGTTACAACTAGCAGCTCACTCAAGGTTTGTGTATGCTGTCTCATCTATTAGGAATTCAACAGCTCCCCTAAAATATCAATTTCTCTACTATCCAATTACACACCCTCTGTTCCTTTCCTCATCCCTAAAGTATTTCACCCAACAAACCCCATTACTAAATAGTATGACTAATTCTTTCTCCCAAGAACTGCAGCCCTCTAGTGTGTCTACCAAGTTCATATTTTCTCTAAAGAAGGTCAAGCTGAACATCAACTATATAATCTAATCTTGTCAAGAGGTATAGATGTCATGCTTCCATGGGTTAAATGACTTTAAAAAAAATCATTGTTTAAATGTCCACTTTTCTATGCTTGCATGGGTTGGATGGAGTTCCTTGAGGCAGATTTTCTACAGCCAGATCCCCATCCTGTTGCCAACTGTCACCTGTTTCCAAACTAGGTAATATTTCCACCATGGCCAAATATGTTTTTAGCAGGATATTGAGAAAGAATGACACCTCTTATATGACAGTGGTAATCATTTACAACTATCATTTGATGTTAAGACAAACATACATACACTCGAATTTGTGCACACACACACATACTTATATATATATGTGTATATATATAGGTATGTATGTATGTATATATATATATATACATATATATATATATATATATATATATATATATATATATATATATATATATATATATATATATATATATGTATGTATGTATGTATGTATATATATATATCATCATCATCGTTTAACGTCCGCTTTCCATGCTAGCATGGGTTGGACGATTTGACTGAGGACTGGTGAAACCGGATGGCAACACCAGGCTCCAATCTAATTTGGCAGAGTTTCTACAGCTGGATGCCCTTCCTAACGCCAACCACTCAGAGAGTGTAGTGGGTGCTTTTACATGTCACCCGCACGAAAACGGCCACGCTCGAAATGGTGTCTTTTATGTGCCACCCGCACAAGCCAGTCCAGGGGCACTGGCAACGATCTCACTCGAAAATCCTATGGGAGCCAGTCAGGCGGTACTGGCAACGGCCACGCTCAAAATGGTGCATCTCATGTGCCACCAGCACAAGAGCCAGTCCAGGGGCACTGGCAACGATCTTACTTGGCTTGCCTGGTCTTCTCACGCACAGCACATTTCCAAAAGTCTCGGTCAGTAGTCATCACCTCGGTGAGGCCCAATGTACGAAGGTCTTGCCTCACCACCTCAGCCCAGGTCTTCCTGGGCCTACCTCTTCCACGGGTTCCCTCAACTGTTAGGGTGTGGCACTTTTTCACGCAGCTATCCTCATCCATTCTCACCACATGTCCATACCAGCGCAATTGTCTCTCTTGCACACCACAACTGATGCTTCTAATGTTCAGCTTTTCTCTCAAGATACTTACACTCTGATGGGTATTCACATTGACATTACACATCCAACAGAGCATACTGGCTTCATTCCTTGCGAGCTTACGTATGTCCTCAGCAGTTACAGCCCATGTTTCACTGCCATGTAGCATGGCTGTTCGTACGCATGCGTCATACAGTCTGCCTTTTACTCTGAGTGAGAGTCCCTTTGTCGCCAGCAGGGGTAAGAGCTCTCTAAACTTTGCCCAGGCTATTCTTATTCTAGCAGCTACACTTTCAGCGCACCCACCCCCACTACTAACTTGGTCGCCCAGATAGTGGAAGCTATCGACTACCTCTAGTTTTTCACCCTGGAATGAGATAGAAGTTGTTTCCTGTTTGCTTACAGTCTTTATTGCACCTGAACATCTGCCACAAACAAAAACTAACTTGCTAGTTAACCTGCCTTTGATGTTGCTGCACCTCTTATGTGTCCATAGCTTGCACCGGGTACATCTTATAGAGTTACTACCTACTCCTTTTCTACATATTGAGCAGGGCCATCTACCTGAAGGGGTTTGTGTTTTATCTACCTTCCTACTTATTAGGATTTTGGTTTTAGCTAGGTTGACTCTAAGGCCCTTCAATTATATATATATATATATACATATATATACATATACATATATATATATATATATATAATCATCATCATTTAACAACCTTTTTCCCATGCTGGCATAGGTTGGACAGTTTGGCTAGAACAAATGAGCTTCTTTCAGTTTCCATCTACCATTTCTACTCACAAGGCTTTGGTTGGCCCAGGCCTATCATAAAAAAATTTGCCTATGGTACCTTGCAGTGGGACTGAACCCAAAACCATGTGGCTGAGAAGTAAACTTATTAACCACACAGCCACACTTGCACCTATGTTATCAGTAAAGTAGTTAAGATGCAGAGCTTCTTACAAAAAGGAAAATGTTTAATAACCTTTATATATTTCCAGCACAAAGGCTCATCATCTGAAGGAATTAGTCAATAGAAAGAGGCTGCAAGAATTAATTTACATGTGATTAGCGTTACATCAGCAGTATAAATTTAATCAGTGCAGTGAGGATTAATATAAAGTCTAATATAGTTTCTCTTTGGATTTATTTTTTGAAGTCGATTTGTTATATTGCAGACTAATTTGTGTTGCTGATCTGCATCAGTTCTTCTTGTTAGATGTACATTGTCTTTTATTGTTTACTTGTTTCAGTCATTGGGCTGTGACAATACGGGAACACTGGTTTGAAAGGCTTAGTCAAACAAAATGACCCCAGTACTTATGTTTTTTAAGTATGATACTTATTCTATCAGCCTCTTTTTGCTGGACTGATTGCTATGTTACAGGGATGTAAACAAACCAACACTGGTTGTCAAGTGATGATGGAGGGACAAGGACAAAAACAAAAACAAACACACACGCGCATGCACACACACACACACACACACACACACACACACACAGAGGTTCTTTGAAGTGGTGTACAGGGATTCGTCATGATAAGTCATGATGAATCCCTGAAAGGAACAAAAGCACTAAATAAAGTTTTTATCCAAATTCTGACTGCCTTCTTTTTCTAAATATATATATACACAGGCATGCCTCAGCTTAAGTCATTTCAATTTAAGTTGTTCTCGATTATATGTCGGTTTTCAAAAATAATATATGGAAAAATAAAAATCAAGTTAAGTCATTTTACTCAACTTTACCTCTGTCCACCACAAATATTGGAATTGTAAAATCACTAGAAAACTGTTAAAAGCACATAAAATCATGTTGCTGTACAATAAATAAGTATAAAAGCATATAAAATCATATTAAAATATGTACAGTAAATGTTAAGATACACGCCATAAAGTAGTGTAGCTTAGTAAATGAAATCATGAAATCAGCTGTGTTGTCTTATTTATTGGTCTTTCGGAGCACATATTGCACTGTAGTTCCAAGATCTACCATTAGGCATCGTTGTCACTCGTGGTTCCCGCAATTGTTTTGAATTCAGATTTGTTTACGTTTGTTTATTGGCTACATTCTCATTCTCATTCATTTGTGACTTTATTTTCTATCCTCATGGCTCCTTAGAAAATTCATAGTGAAAGTGCTAAGCATCATGCTATAATGCTGGAAGATAAACTGGTTATGGTAAAACGCCATGAAAAAGGTGAAAAAGTGGTAGCAATTGCACAATCTTTTGGGATGAGTCGACTGTATTGACAATTGTACATAGTAAGGACAAGATTTTAGCACATATCAAATCTGAAGCCCCAGGGATGAAGAACACTGTCATCAATAAAAAAAGAAGCAAAATCTTTGAAGAAAAGGAAAGTCTTCTTTCTCTTTGGATTGTTAGGTTGAATCGTCAGTGTGCTACTATTAGTCAAGAAATCATTCAAGAGAAAGCGTTGTCTTTGTTTGAGGACCTGAAGAAAAAAATATCGAAATGAGAAAGATGTAGAGTTCAAGGCAAGTCAAGGATGGTTCATGAGATCTGAGGAGTGAAGAAGTTATCAATCCATTAAGAAGTAAGGTGAAAGTGCATCAGCTGACAAACAAGCAGCAGTGGAATTTCCTAGTGCATTAAAGAAAATCACTGAAGAAAACAGATTTCTTCCCGAAAAGATTTTTTACATAGACGAAACTGGATTGTATTAGAAAAAATTTCCAGACTGTTCATTCATTTCCAAGGAGGAGAAAACTATTCCAAGCTACAAAGTCTCAAAAGAACATGTGACCATTATGTTGGGAGGTAATTATGCAGGAGATTTTAAGTTAAAGCCATTGCTTGTGTATCATGCACACAACCCTGGTGCCCTGAAGAACATACCCGAGGCATCTCTCCCTGTTATATGGATGGCTAATTCAAGAGTATGGATTACTGTTGTTGCTTTTGAAGATTGGTTCTTCAACCATTTTAACCCAGCAGCAGAGACGTGCTGTAAGGAGAAGGGGATTCCTTTTAAGATTTTACTTATCTTAGATAATGCTCCTGGCCATCTGCAAAAC
Source organism: Octopus bimaculoides (assembly GCF_046866305.1). Taxonomy (NCBI): domain Eukaryota; kingdom Metazoa; phylum Mollusca; class Cephalopoda; order Octopoda; family Octopodidae; genus Octopus; species Octopus bimaculoides. The sequence goes on along the minus strand of NC_142929.1, from coordinate 76,717,869 downwards.
ATTGTATATTTTGACCCCAATGTTACTGTTGTATACCTCCCTCCGAACACCTCGTCTCTTCTGCAGTCAGTGGATCAGGGAATAATTGCTATCTTCAAGCTTTACTATATGAAGCATATGCTGCAGAAAGCAACAGCTGCAACTGCTCTTGATGAGTCCATCATACTTCGTGACTTTTGGAAGTGATACGATATCTACAAGGCTGTAGAGAACATAGCAGTGGCATGGAATGATGTACAGAGCATGACTATGAATGGTGTATGGAAGAAGCCATGCCCACAATTCATGAATGATTTTAAGGGGTTTGATAACGTTGTCATCAACAAAACTTTGGTGACTATGAGCAAAGAACTGGAGATGAATTTGGAGGCAGAGGATTTCACAGATTTATTTGAAAAAGACAAACAATCTCTGACAAACAAAGATTTGATAGAGCTTCACAAACAGTAAAATAAAGAAGAGGAAGTCAAACCTGAGCCACATCACTTTACCATTAAGAGAATGCTGTAAGCATTTGCATGTATTGAAAAAGGTCTTTCTATGTTTGAGGATATGGATCCAAATACTCAACACTTTTCCAAGATTGTTGGGAGCTTATCATGAAGCTTTTACTCCTTATAATGTCATCCTTGAGGAAAAGAAGAAAACAGTTCAAGGAACTCTCAACCGGTTTTTTAAGCACACCAAACAAGAAAAGCCAGCATCAGTAGTTGATGTTGATGATCCACAGCCATCTACATCTGCAATGTAAACCATCAAATTATATGTAGATATTGGTAAATTTTAAATAATTTAATTTTTTTAATTATTTCAAAATAATAATAATTACTGAATTTGTTTTTTAAGCTTAAAAAAGGCTTTTATTTTACCATGTCTTTTTGCAAACCGCATTCATAAATAAATAGTTTGTGATCTATGGTAAACACTGCCAAATTGTAATTTTAAATTTAGATTACTTTTTTTTTATTGTACTGTATTAAAAAATAAAAATTATTTGTTTGTAAACTTAAAATAGGATTTTATTAACCATGTATTATTGGCAGTCTGATGGTTACAACGACAAGGGTTCCAGTTGATCCGATCAACAGAACACCCTGCTCATGAAATTAACATGCATAGCTTTATCATAATTCTTGAGGAGATTCAGCATGACACAGAATATGAAAAGGCTGACCCTTTGAATTTCAAGTACTATTCATAATTACCAGCTGAGTGGACAAGCAATGTGAAATAAAGTGTCTTGCTCAATGACACAATATACTGCCAGTTTTTGAAATCACAACCTTACAGTCATGAGCCAAATACCCTAACTACTTTGCCTATCATGTGTATATATATATATATATATATATATATATATATATATTGGTGCTATACATGATAGGATTCTACACAGTTTCCATCTGCCAAATTCATCCACAAGATTTTGGTTTGGCACTGGGCTATAGAATAAGACACTTGCCCAGGAGTTCATGCAGTAGGAGTGAACCCAGAACTCTGTGATTGGGAAACAAACTTCAAAGCACACAGCCATACCTGCACCTATATCTCTACAATTGTTAATTTTATCTGGTTCTATGCACCTTGCAAATTCAACATTACATTCTCCTTTAGAAGCTCTATATTGCTAAATGGCTTACCTTTCTCTCTAAGTAAATATGAAACATTATATCAGGTCACTGACAATGAAATATCTGATTTTAAACTGAAAGTTTATTTTACTTTATCTCAACAAAAAGCAATGCAGTTAATCAAAGTATGCACCTAAATTATCAACACAATTTTGCCATTTAACCGGTAGCTTATTTATACCAGCAGAGAATAATTCTGGAGTGCAAGAGGTGCTGAAATCACAAAGGGCTGTTTTTGCATCTCCAGATTTGAATTTTTTTCCTTCCAAAAATTTGTCCAATGCCTGGAAAATGTGATAGTCAGTTGGTGCAAGATCTGGTGAATATGACGGATGACAGAGTACTTCCAAGTTCAGTTCCTGTAACTTGAGTAGCATTCTTTCTGCAACATGTAGCCTGAGAATTGGCCTGTCTCTATTGACCAGTCTCGGTTGTTTAATTGCAAGTTCATTCATCATTTCATCCAGTTGGTTGATGTATACATCTGCTGTAATTGACTTACCAGGTCTCAAGAAGCTGTAGTGGATGAGACCAGCGCTGGACCACCAACAGACACCATTAGCTTTTTGGGGGATTGTGTTTTGGCACTTCATCTCTATCTGTCCACCATGCAGAATGCTTGCTATTGTTGAAAAGAATCCATTTTTCATTACACATAACAATATAATGCAAAAATGGTTCACTTTTATCCTGTGACAGCAAAGAACAGCAAGTTTCAAGACAACGTGTCATTTGATGCGCATTCAGTTTGTGTGGTACCCACTTGTCCAGCTTCTTTACCCTGCCAATCTGTTTCAGATGGTCCAATACAGTTGGAATCAAAACATCAAACCTTGCTGCTAACTCACACATTGTTTGAGATGTAACTGCTTCCACTACAGTTTTCAGTTCATCATTATCCACCTTGGTCTCAGGTTTACCATGGGGCTGATTTTCAAGCATAAAGTCACCAGACCAGAACTTCTCAATCCACCAACGTACAGTGTGCTCATTTGACACATCTTCACCAGACACCTCATTGATGTTTCGAACTATCTGGGATGCATTCCACGATGGAACTCATATTCATAAACAACACAAATTTTTTATTTATTCATGGGTTCACAAAAATTGATTTACAAGAGAAAACTCACAATATAATCAGACACCATGAATTGCATTTCAAAAAGTGATGATGTAAATCTTCAATGTTGTAAAACAAAGAATTTTCAGGATAGATCATTAAAGTTAATGACTGTCAAACTTGGTGCATAAGAAAATCGGACATTTCATTCTTAATGACCTGATAATTTCCCTCAGTTGTAGCAATTCCTTGAATGGAATAATTGTCTTTGCTTTTGCTTTCAGTCTTTTAATTCCTTCAATGTAATCTTTGGAGACTCAACCTTTTATTTGGCATATTTATTGTCCTCATGAGTGCTATAATACTGGAACACATTACATTTCTTTATTATTGAAAGTGTGGTATCAAAGAGTAAGGCAAGCCATTTTTTTGCCATCAAACACTCCAAAATTTTATAATTTCCATTTGTCATTTAAGACTCGATTTTCTTCTTTCAACAATTTTTTCAATTTTTAATTTTATTTTTGATATGATGTGGAAGGCAAGGGAAGCGTTAATGAAGTAATTTACAGTAAAGACACTAATAACTAACTGATTGATTGATCATAACAACAACAATAAGGCTGTGAAATAATCAGGGATTGAAAATTTTGATAGTGGGACATGTGTATATGCAACACTGTTGAAATCAAAAATCATTGACTACCATTTGCCAATAATTATTGTTCTTCAATAAAATAACCATCTATGTATCATATTTAATGTATACTCACTGTGAATGTATACCCAAATTTTGGTCTTCGATATACAGAACAAACTGTATCCTTTGTTATCATTTTTTAACATGTTGGTAACCTGAGCAAAATACATCCATTTACTTGTTGGCCCAAAACAGGTATATCTGTTAAGTCATAGAATCTAGATTATGGTCTCTAACACAAATATGTGCTCTACTCCTTGATTTGAATGCTACTTTTCAGCATTAGGCTCCTCGGTATTCTCTTACTAAGTTTTTTGTGCATTTAGCAGTGTTTATTGATAAAACCAATATTCTTAAGCTTGCTTCCCTACTATGCTGGGTTAGTGATTGCAGTATTTGTCCTGACTTAATATCTCTTCTGGATGTTCTGTGTTAAAAAACACAATAAATACTGGTGGGAGACTTTTTCCTATATTAGAGGCAATGAATTCTCATCTGAGTATGTGACTGGCTGCAAAAACATACCATTGAAAAGGCACAAAAGTGTTTGGCATTCTTACTGACTACTGCTGCTGCTGGGACAAATTTTCATCTCCCACTGACATTTATTGTGTTTTTATCACACCATGTCCAGAAAAGATATTATCTCTGGACAAATACTGCAATGACTGGCCTATCGACAGGGTATGTACATAAAAATGATACATAGATGGCTATTTTAATATTACTTCAATTGCATATACTTGATTTTTGGTCTTCAATATACAGGGCAAACTGTATTCTTTGTGTATTTTTGTTTTGTTTTGATTAAGGTGGCAAGCTGGTAGAATGGTTAGCACACTGAGCAAAATACTTAGCAGCATTTCATCCGTCTGCACATCTTGAGTTCAAATTCCACCGAGGTTGAATTTGCCCTTCATCCTTTCAAAGTCAATGAAATAAGTACCAGCTAAATACTGGAGTTAATGTAATAGACGAGCCTCCTCTCCCCAAATATCAGGCCTTGTGCCTCTAGTAGAAAAGATTATTTGTTTTCAATTATTAACATATTGGTATCCCCAGCAAAATACATCTGTTTACTTGTAAGCCCAAAACAGGTATATCTGATAGGTCATATAGTCTCTAGATTTTGATCCCTAACACAAATATGTGCCACACCCCTTGATTTGAATGCTACATTTCGGCAATAGGCTCCTCAGTATTCTTTTACTAAGTTTTGTGCATTTAGCAGTGTTTATTGATATCATGAATGGTCTTAAGCTTGCTTCCCAACCATGTTGTCTCAGGTTCAGTTCCATTACATGTCACCTTGCGCTAGTGTTTTCTAATTTAGCTCCAGACTGACCAAAGCCTTGTGAGTGGATTTGGTAGACAGAAGCTGGAAGAAGACTGTCATATATATATATCAGAGGCGACTCCAGGTTATCAGCATCACTCAAGCTCATCCCAGATTTCACATTTTTCCACTTTATTTCTAACCCCAAATGGCTTATTTTTTATATCTAGCACTATGCCTTTCTCCATTTCAAAGTTAAGGGTAAAAATAAAGCAACCCTGCAAAACACAGCTGATCTATACACACAGACACACAGAATAACACCAATCAAATAATGTCAGCGGAGTGCGCAACAAACATCAGTGATCTGACTGTCGCCTGTACTCTTGACAAGAGATGCTAGTTAGTCTTTTACACCTATCAGGCTCATTCATTAGCCTGAGGTGCTGGATAATATTTCGTTCCTTTAAGAATATTGTAGAGCGGAAACTTTTCTTAGATTGGAATTTAAATACTAATCTCTATAGAAATTTATTGCTTCCAGAAAACAGTGAATTTGAATTACTTTTTAATTTTTACAATTATAGATAACAACTCAGGCTGTAAGTTCTGAGCCTTAGTCAGGCGCATGTGAAAGATGTTGAGAGAATGTCTGCTACGAATGATTTTTATTGACACAGGGCACCTCTAAGACAACCACCAAACACTGAACGAAAATAAGTAAATTGCGACCAGGCTCAATAAAAGGAGCTGAAGTTATTGACTGAAATTACATACTTGAAGTAAGTGTTGGTAGAAATTAAATCCGCTTGCAAGTACACACTCACTTTACTAAATTTATATTTGGGCTAAGCCAGAACAGCGCAAGTGCTGCAGTCGCCGCTGATATATATATATATATATATATATATATGACAGTCTTCTTCCAGTTTCTGTCTACCAAATAATACATACATATGTGTGTGTGTGTGTATATATAAGTCATCTATTTCATGAAAAAATGCATTCCTATATCTGTCAATAGAGTGGGTGTATTATCCAAAGTATACAGTATTATATATCCATTACAGCCAATCTTACCAATCAGTTTCACTGTAAAGGGAGTCAATGGAGTGTTAGGTAACAATCCGATTATGTAACCCTACGCTCATCAGAGGTAGCCAATATGAAATGAAATACGGCGACTGCTCTCTATTGTCGGAGGTGAATAGACACATCCAGTTTGCAGTTGCTGTGAAAAGATAAAGAAAAGAAACGAGTAGGGGATTGAGTTAAGAGTTGTCCATTGGTATCAAAACGTTGCCACTGAGGTGGTTATGTTGCAAGTCAGTTAGAGTTATCTTGAAGTGTTTGTGGGAAACGTGTGCGTCCTTAAGGTCGGTGTTCTTGTGGAAATAAAATTTGTGTAATGGTACTATATGTATATCCTTTGCAGGGGTCTAGGCATACATATGTGTTCGTTAGTTGTTTTCTTTCTTTTATGTATTGGTTAAGTTCATGGGGCCTTTATTTCTGCATGCAGTGTGTGTAGGGGTACAATGTGTGTGGGAGTTCATATTTGGGGGTAGCAGAAAACAGTCTATTGGGTATGTGTCTGCCATGTTGGGACATGCATGTTTGTTTGTGGGTGTGTTAGTGTATACTCTGATCAAATTCTTTGCCAGACTCCACAGTTTTGGTGGAAGATATTGGATCGTAGTCATGATGGGGCACACAGGTATGATAGGATGTACTTCCTGTTGCTATTGAAATATGGTTTACATTTCTCTAGGATACTTTCACTTTATGCTGTACTCAGTGGCACTTTCTTTCAAAGACCAAACGTGCTTGGTCAGGGTTGTGACACTACATCTCTCCAGAATTTGAAGGAAGACTTGTGGTTGTTTTAGAGGGTTCTGAAGAGGCCTTCAGTTGCTCCCACATACTTTTGCACATTTGGTTGCCAGTTTGGTCCTATGGCTGTTACCTCTACCTTGTGTTTGTGTGTTCCCTATCTAAGCATTAAGTGAGATTGTAAATGTGCATCATCATGATACAAGCAAGATTGCTTGTTTCCAGTCTTTTGTGAATAACATATCAGGTCATAGGAAAATATTACCTTGCTTGGAAACAGGTAAGAGTTAGAGACACAAAAGGCATCTGTTTGCAGAAAACCTGCCTCCATGAATTCGATCTGACTCATACAAGCATAGAAAAATGGTAATTAAAATGATGATGATGATGATGATAACATTTACATGTGTTTTGTACTTACGTGGGGTGAATGATTTCTATAGCCAGTTATATTTCATTCACTTTACACCCAGTGTGATGCATTAGCATAAGCTTTTATCTATTTTGTTAGAGTTCAGCAATTTAGACGCTGTTATATTTTTATTATTACAACTACTCTGTATTTATATCTTTTCATATGAATAAAGATTAATCTCAACAAACCACAGAACATTGTACTTGTTACTTGATACTAAGAAGGTCACAAGTTTCCCATCCTTGTTAGTAACTATAATCTGAATATCTTTCACTCATCTTTCTTCTCTATGTCATTATTCTGGACCTCTTTCCTGAGATATCACTTCTTCACTAAATATTATTCCACAATCTGAAGGTGTGGGCAAACACAGGTATAGCTGTGTGGTAAGAAGCTTGCTTCCCAACCACATGGTTGCAGGCTCAGTCCCATAGCATGGCACCTAGGGCAATGTCTTCTACTCTAGCCCTGGGTCAGCCAAAGCTTTGTGAGTGGATTTGGTAGGGGAAAACTGAAAGAAGCCTGTCATATATATATATATATATATATATATATATATACATATACAGGGGTTGGACAAAATAATGGAAACACCTAGCATCATAGCATCGTAATTTTGAAATATCTATAAAACCATCAAAAGCTTGTTTATTTTCATGTTTTTTTTTTATTTATTATTAGTGTTGCTTAATGTTTTGCTAAAATTGCTGTTTCTTTTCAGATTGACCACCTCAAGAACTGTTCACCAAGATCTGCACAAAGCCAGATTTCATGGGAAGACTGCAATCAGAAAACCACTACTTTCAAAAACAAACATTGCAAAGAGTTTAGAGTGGAGTAAAAACCTACAGAATTGGTCCCTAGAGCAGTGGAATAATGTTATTTTCTCGGAGGGGGGCATCCTTTACCTTATTTCCTACCACCAGCCAAGTATACATGTGGAGACAGCCAAAAGAAGCATTTGAATAAGCCTGCCTTCTTCCAACTGATAAACATGGAGGAGGATCTGTACTGATCTGGCAGGAGGGGTGGGATATATCTTGGAAATCCGACGGCCCAATGGTTTCCCTTCTTGGCAGAATTAATAGTCAAGACTATTTAAGCATTTTATCTGATTACGGAACTGTTCCTGGAGGGAAACACAATCTTTCAGGATGATAATGCACCAATTCACACAGCTAAATTTGGTACTGAATGGCACTAGGAACATTCTAGTAAAGTTGAATATTTTATCTGGCCACCTCAGTCCCCAGATCTCAGTATTATTGAACATTTATGGTGCATTTTAGAAAAACAAGTAAGAAGTCAATATCCTCCACCATCATCACTACAAGAACTGGAGACTGTTTTAGCTGAAGAATGGACAAAAATTCCTTTGGCAACAATTCAAACTTTGTATGAGTCCATACCTCATAGAATTCAAGCTGTAATTACTGCCAAAGGCAGTCCTACTCCATATTAAAATAAATTTATTTGAAATTTTAAGGTGTTTCCATTATTTTGTCCAACCTCTGTATATCTATGAGTGTGTCTGTCTTTGTCACTCCTACTACCTGACAACAGGTGTTGGTGTTTTATGTCCCTGTAACTTAACAGTTTGGCAAAAGAGACCAATAGAGTAAGTACCAAGCTTTAAAAAAAATAAGTACTGTGGTTGATTCATTCAACTAAAAATTCTTCAAGGCAGTGCCCCAACATGACTGAAACAATTAAAAGATAAAAGAATTCAAAGAAATGTTTACTCTTCTTGTTGAATACATTGCAGACAGTAACAGATCACTGGTTTTATAAGACAAGAATATCTGTTACACCGCAGAAATTACAGACAATTGAAATTTGAATCCTGGGTTGGACCCAAAAGGCAAAGCTCATTATTTTGGAACAGTGGTCATAGACCAATTTAGTCTTTGGAAGAATGTTGTCCCATAGAAGGAATAAATATGAGATGGAGAGAAAACTGAGTTGAAGAGAAAACCTGACAGAGATCTGATTGAAACCAAAATCAAGGCTGAGATTATTTGGAACAGTGGTCAGTAACCAATTTGGTCTTTGAGTTAAGACACAACCTAACAGAGATCTGAATCCTAACTGAATACACATGATACTACAAAGCATTTTTCCAGTGCTTGAGCCATTCTACTAGTTTCACCACCTTATGCAAAGATAATAATGTTCTTATCCAGTATATCACGAACACCAAGTAGATAAAATGTTATTGGCCCCTTCCCTTTAGCTATATTGGTTACAAGAGTTTAAAAGATTTTTTCTAAATTCTGGTTTGCTATTGAAAGTCATAGTACTTTGCATCCTTTCAGTGAAGGTATGTAGCTTAGCAGTCAGGGTGTTGGACTCATGATCATAATGTTATAGGTTCAAATCCTGGACCAGGTGTTGCATTGTTTTTTTGAGCAAGGCACTTCATTTCATGTTACTTTTCAATCTACTTAATAGTAAATGATTACCAGCCAAATGTTAGAGCAGCCCTCTCTCTCACCCTTCAACTGTCACATCCTGGATCTTCACCTGTGTCAGGGGTGGGAGGGCCAAGAAGGTGTTGATATCTGCTCACAACTACATAGGTACCTAAAAGATCAGTGAAAGCATCGTTCTTGTTGGACTTGATAGCAGTGGTTCATAGTTTTTATCCTATCACAGGTATTGTATTGTGTTTATGGCTAAACCATTTAATTCTCAAATGGCTGTAAATGTGTACCATTTCACAAATGTTTTGTTGCTTTCCAAGATCTATCTTGGAGAAGCAAGGGCTTTGGCAGAATGACATGAGTCAGCTATGAAATGTTCTTCAAATCACACTCTGCCATCTTTCCTTGGACATGTGAATGAAGAAAGTGAATTAAACCCAAATCCAAAAATATTAGCACAATTGATTAGACTTATTGGGTTTGCTGCATACTATGCTAAATGGATTTCAGAATATTTGAAACTTACTCAATGCCTTACCAAATACAGAAAATTTATTGAACAAATTGGGCATCTCTCAAATGAAGTATTATCTGCCATATCAACACTTAAAATTCAAAACTATCAAATGTGAGTCTTGCAACAACTGAGTTTGATAACCCATTAATGATCAAAATGGATGCCTCAGAATCTGCACTTGGTGATGGCCACACAGAGACAGTCTCAACCTGGCATCTGGCACAATTGACATAGGATCAGGATCCAGAACACTTAGCATTATCATCTCCCAGTCATTACTTTCTACAACCTGCTTCCAGTTATGGAAGAAATGAACTTATTAAAAGACAGTCAATAATGCATGTCAGAGAAGCTGTAAGATGATAATGGATGCAGACCATGAACTACAAGCAAAACAAGACGATCTCATTAACCTGCAGAGAAACATGCAAACCCAGTTTTTTTTGTCTGTTCAGAATTGTAATCTAGCATGCTTGTAACATTGATATAGATCCGAAGAAATTAGTTTTGACCCCGTAGATAATTTCCGACTCTATTCTATAGGAACGGCCGTCACAAAAACGAGGAATAAAATTAAAATCGGGACGAGTGTTATATCTTAATCTTAATTTGATATTTTATCAGATTATAATCGCAAATCGACAAGTAAAAAATTATCATTAGCAATCGGTAAAGAAATTTTAAAAAACCAAAAAAAAACCAGAGCCGTCATCCGTTGGGGAGCTAATGCAACAAGTCCTCTTGGACATTATAGTGTTAATAGAAAAGGTAATAGAGTTTGAAGTAAGTATATAAAGTGTTAATATTTCCACTCTCAGTATGGGATCAAAGAATGCTTGATTGTAAATAAAATTTGTTTTCATTTATTTATTCATTTATTTCTTTAATAATTATCAACGTGTACTTTTGAAAATATTTTATTTACTTACAGAGTTATCGGCCTATGTTTGTTTTAAGTTAGTTTATACTGTTTTGGCGCTAGAGGGCAGTATAATTATGCATTCTGTTTTCCCATTGGTCAATAATCATCACAGTCTACACTAATGTCGGCGCGGTACGTTTGAAAATGGAAACATTATTTTTACATTATTGCACAAAAACTGGATAATTTATTTGAATGAAAACCTATATACATAAATATTATTTCACCCCCATTATATAAAAGATTAGGTGAGTTACAAAATATTTGTCATTTTTAACGGCAGATTATATCTTATTTGTTATTTTTAAACGAAAACTTTTGAAATATTTTATAAGTTGATATTTCCTCTTCCAACTTTTCTTTTTATTTTGTTTGTTAAAATACGAAATATTAGCAACAAAAAATACATATGCGATAAATATCTCACATTATTACAAGTCATATTTGTTTTAATTGTGTTATTAAGAATTAAGTATGATTCAATCGGCTGATAATGTTTTTGTTTTTTCTCCTCATTATTTCCAACAAGTTGGTCATAAATAAAACGTTACCATTATTATTGTCATTATTATTGATATTTTGACAAGTTATACTGCTTATTAATATTGTTATTGCTTTTCAACATTTATAAAAAGCCTATCATTTTAAAGGGGAACGCAAAATAGGAAAAATTGATACGTTCAAGTAATCGCACGATCAATGGAAACTGATTATTATTGGTTGGCAGAATCGTTAGAGTGGCGCAAAAAATGCACTTCTTTGGCTCTTTATGTTTTGAGTTCAAATCCTGGAGTAGATTAAACAAGTACCAGTTGAGTACTGGAGTTGGTGGTATCGTGTAACCCTTTCCCCGTGTCAAAATTAGAAAAATATATATATAATCCATCATCGTGGTTAACAAAGAAATTTTTTTTTTATTAAATCTTTGCCTTTTATCCTTTCGGGGTTGATAAAACAAGTATCATTCTATGTAATTGACTAGTTTCCTCCCATCAAAATTTCAAGTCTTGTGCTTGTATTATTATTATCAATCGCCTAATACTTTTATTATTATTGCGACGAGTTGGCAGAATCGTTAGCACGCCGGGCGAAATGCTTAGCGATGTTTCTGAGTTCAAATTCCGCCGAGGTCAACTTTACCTTTCATACTCCCAGAGTCGATAAAATAAAACCAGTCAAAAACCCATCTCACCCTCAAATTTTCAGGCTTTGTATCTATAAGAGAAATGCTTATTATTATTTACAAAACTAAATTTGTGACAAGAGGGTTGCTATAATCGATCGTAGCATATTGGATTTCTTTTGACTCGGAACAGGCTTAGTTTTATAGTGTGAGCGCACATAGTTGATTAAATCGATTATGTTATTTCGTGTTCATTTTAATGATTATGAAAGGTAAAGTCTCTCACTGGTAATATTTGAACTAGGCGCTGGTCCAGATTCGTACGCTACCTCTAACAGTTTCACGAGCACCGAGGGATATAGGGCATCTTTGATGCTCCATTGTTTCACTAACCCTACTTTTCTAATGAGACAACATACATGCTGATGTAATCATTTTTTTTTGTAAAAAAATGCACCATATATAGACAATTAAATTTGTGCCAATAGGTATATAGTAGGATTTAATAATGGGAATAACTAGTTTGGTGCCTCATCCCAACACAGTCTGTTTTTTTTTTTGTTTTTTTTTCATATAACTTTGTTAATAATGCATATTTTAAAACGAAATTTGGCAGAGATAACGTTTTCGAAGGTTTCGATTATGTTGTGGGTGCACATGACGGAGATGTAAACAGAACCCTCCCCACCTTAAATTTTTTTTTACGGAAGCCCATGTTTTAGGCTTATGGAGATTCCGATTCTGAAAAACATTTTTCAAAAATCGCAACTTAAAAATTTCAGTCCCCTCCCCAATGCTAGAAATAACAGCCAAATTTCACAAAACTGCGATAAATTTCTGTTTCATTGTTTCATCAGAAGCGAAACAAATATAGAGTATTGTTTAATACATTTATGACTGAAAGGTTCCTATTTTCAGTACTGAGTTACTTGTTTCTGATCATTAGCTGCTAACCTGAGTTTACTTTTCCTTTGAAATATTCGCTGTTTAAATATATTTTTGAAATACTTGAAAGCTATGAAGAAAACGCCAATCTTTATGTTCTCAATAAATAAATAAATAAATCTTTGCGACCGACACGTGCAAAAACTATATTCTTCTACCTGTTTTGAAGAAACTATTAAATTTATCTATTTTATTCCCAATTCTCTGTTTCATGCAATTAAATACTCTTCAATCTTATTTATTTCATGTTTGTTGTCAAGCGAAAAATCGTTAAGGATTTCGTGTTAGAAATCGAAACAGATTACATATTCTGGGACACTACTTGTTACCATTTTCACGTTGTTACCATTTTCATGTTGGTTATAATTGGGAACTCCTTGGAACTTTTTCTTTACTTCCACAAACCTATAGTTATCGATGTGATTTTTGTACCAATATATTAAAATTTTCGTCAATGATGTTTTTGTATTAGCGTTTCGTTTCTTTAATTTCTCTCTCTGTGAAACTTTTTGGTTATCTTTTTATCTCTGCTTTGTCATTTTCGTTCTCATTGCCATTCCTGTCTCACCAAGGAGCCAAAATACCTTTCGAGTACAAATATAACTTTCATTGTAAATTTTAAAACGCATCTGTTGTAAATCTTTTGTTTTAAAGATTTCATTTGTTTCTTGCGTAACCCGAGGTCAGAAAACTTATTCCTGCTATGATCCTGTCGTCTCTCCAGGCACACTTAACTCAGAAACATTATACAATACGCCCATCTTTCTAAGACTGTAGAATATGGGTTGAAAATATTTGGTTCAAATAAGTTGATTTACCTCATTGGTTATGTGTATATGTTTGAGGAATGCGACAGGCCATTTTAATGCTTCAGACACGATTTGCGTGTTCTTCAAATAATTCTTTTTTCAATTTTTGATATTCTTAGATAGTTCTTAGTCTCCTTGACAACTTTTTTCTAAGAATGTTATTAGAACAAAAGAACTTTAATGAATCATATTACATAAATATTGTGAGCACCCGTTTATCATCATTTTAATGTCCACTGATCCATACTTACATGGGTCAAGCGGAATTTGCGTCATTCATTTCCAGTATTCTGAAAAAAAAAAGTCTGACTATGGGGAAATATTACCTTGGAATCGGATAAGTGTTGATGACAGAAACAGTATCCAACTATAGAATATCTGCTTCAGTAACTACATGAAAATGTGACCATTAAAATAGTGATATATATATGTATAAAGAAAGAAAAGGATAAAGAGACCAATGGCAAAGTTAGAATGATATTTTATGTATAAAGTCTTACAGTTGTTTCAGGGAAAATCCAATATATCCCTTCATCGGAGACGGTAATAGTAGAAGAATGGATTATTACATCTATAAGAGATTTGTAGTAAGAAGTGAGAGCGATGCGCAGAAGAAAGAACAAAGAAGAAACTGTACTTGGAGTATAGTTCCATTCCAGCAGTAAACATCCATGTAAAGAATGTGGGTATTTTCCGGAGATAATTGTAGTAGCAAAGGTGATTATATATCCTATCATATTCAGAGTATTCTGTGCGTTGTTTACTCAAAGGATAGCTTGAATCGAGTGAAAATACCCACAAAGATTCTTTACATGGATGGAACGGAACTATACTCCAAGTACTGTTTCTTCTTTGCATCGGTCTCACTTCTTACTACAAATCTCCTCTTATAGATGTAATAATCCATTCTTCCACTATTACCGTCTCCGATGAAGGGATACATTGGATTTTCCCTGAAACAGCTGTAAGACTTTATACATAAAATATTATTCTAACTTTGCCATTGGTCTCTTTATCCTTTTCTTTCTTTATACATACACACGCTAATACACGACCTATGTTATATTCCCCACTCATGTTGCTACGACAGGGGCAAAAATAGTCTGTATACAGCACTTACTCGGTATTACCTGTATCTTTAGGGTTTGGTTGACTTCAATACCCTTCATAACCTTTATATATATATATGTATATATATATATATATACGTGTGTCTGTGTGTATATATATATATATATATATATATATATATATATATACATACAGATAGATAGATATGTGTATGTTACTTGTGCATATTCACCTACATGTGTTCCATTTAATTACTTTGTCGTTTTAGAGTTGAGGAAATTTGTCATTAAATCTCAAGGCATTAATTTAATATTATTTTATTTTATTTGGCTATGGACTGTGGTTTATATGAAAAACCAAAATCACATGAGATACAAAATATAATATAAATACTGTCACATATATTGGCTAGATATTGCTGGCTATAATTGTTGTACAAAACATATTCAGAAACTAAATATTGAGAACTAAATTATTATATATTTTTCATTATTTTTTTTTTAATTCATTGAGTCAAATATTTATTCCAATTGTACTATGTTTGTATTGAAGTTTGGTTGAAAATCAGTGCAATTATATGCCAGTTTTGGAGGAAATTTTATCACATTTCATTGGATGAAATTGTAATTACTAACATCATCAGGTTTCTTTCCTCTCTTTTTTTTCATGCTGGCATGGGTGGAACAGATTTATAAATCAACAACTTTGTGTGTACTGTAGTAGCCCCTCTACTCACAAGTTTGATTTTAATAATATTCTTCGTATTGTCAACTGTAACACCAGCATAAATCTGATATGTTTAAAATGAAGCAGAACAAAGTATGAGTTTTTGTATGATGAATATTTGTTTTGTACAAAGTATTGGAGAAATATATTTTTTGTTATCTAGTGCAAGTGTGGCTGTATTAAGAAGTTTGCTTCTCAGTCACATGGTTTCAGGTTCAGTCCCACTGTGAGGCACTTTGGGCAAATGTCTTCTATTCTCTAGGCCAACCAAAGCCTTGTGTGTGAATTTGATAGACAGAAATTGAAGGAAGCCTGTTGGGGATATATATCATCGTTTAACGTCCGCTTTCCATGCTAGCATGGGTTGGACGATTTGATTGAGGACTGGTGAAACCAGATGGCTACACCAGGCTCCAATCTGATTTGGCAGAGTTTCTACAGCTGGCTGCCCTTCCTAACGCCAACCACTCAGAGAGTGTAGTGGGTGCTTTTACGTGCCACCAGCACAAAAGTCAGTCAGGGGGTACTGGCAACAGTCACGCTCAAAATGATGTATTTTACGTGCCACCTGCACAGAAGCCAGTGCAGCGGGACTGGCAACGAACTCGCTCGAATGTCTTTTCACGTGCCACTGGCACAAGTGCCAGGAAGGCGACGATAAAACACACACACAGACACACACAACACATATGTAACCTATAACGTGTCTGTAGATTTGTCTTCTTGTCTCGACATGATATGATAGTTTGTGTTGCTGTCATACAAGTAATGTTATTCATTTCCATTATTTTGAGAAAACATGCCTGGCCATGGTGGAAATATTACCCTGTTTGGAAACAGGTGAGGGTTGGTGACAGGAAGGGCTTCCAGCCATAGAAAATTTGCTTCAATAAACTCCATCCAACCCATGCAAGCATGTTAAAATCGGCATTAAATCTAAGTAAAATCAAAATTGACATTAAATCTGATCTGGAGTGAAAAGTTCTGTGTTGCTTCAACTTGTATCTTGAGCATTTGTAAGTGAGACTATTTTATATAATATTAGGTTGTTTCACATGAAATGTCGCATTTTTAATTACTTGTTATTTCAGTCATTTAAAAGCTCAGTTATGTATACCTTGCATTTAATCTTGACTCTTTTTCTTTCTCAATAATATTGGTATACAAAATTCGTACCCACAGACCTTATGAAAATGATAACAACCAAACTATGTTGAGTGATTTTCTCATATGAGTACAAACTGGATCACTCTGCTGCAAAAGCTCTATGGAATATCAAGTAGGCCTTTGGTAATGGTTTTGTTGACATTACAGCTGTTCAGAGATGGTTCCAAAGCTCTCATTCAGGAGATGATAGCCTTGAAAATAAACCAAGGGGTAGGCCAAAATCAGTTATTCGGTATGATAGATTAAATGCTTTGGTTGAACAAAATGTAAGAACAAAGGTTCGAAAACTTTCATCCGAACTCCAAACATCTTGTACCACTTTTTTTGGACTCATGTAAAAAATTAGTAAAGTCAAGAAAATGGATAGGTTTGTTCAATATGAACTGAACAAGATTAAAAAAAACAGACTCCTTGAAGTGTGCTCCTTATTGCTTCCTCGACTGGAAAAAGACCATTTTTGCATCAAGTCATTATTTGTGATGAGAAATGGATACTTTTTGACAACAGCAGAACAGGACAGTGATTAGATGCAGGAGAGTCACCTAAACTCTACCCAAACCCACCATTGCACCCTAAAAAGTTAGTGGTCACTGTATGGTGGTCTGCGAAGGGAGTTAGTCATTATTCATTTTTGCAACAAGGGAAAATGGTAACAGCAACATCGTATTGCCAGGAAATTGATTGTATGCATGAGAATTTGAAAAAAAAGCAACCCAGACTAGTGAATAGAGATGGCCCAATTTTGCTCCATGACAATGCACATCCTCACACTCCTCAAGCTACAGTCCAAAAGTTGCACAGCCTGAATTATGAGATTTTGCGACATTTTGGAGAAGAGGTAATTGAAGCATTCGGACAGTTTATCACAGCAAAAGATGAATTTTTTTTTAAAGATGGGATATATGACAGGGAAATATTAGGGTAAATGTCATAAATGAACATTTTTTTGGATCATACTTTGTTTAAATAAATCAATTCTTTAATACTTCTGAAACATTTTATTGTTACCTTTCAAATACGACATTTCATGTGAAACAACCTAATATATTTAAATTAACAAAGCTATTGCTATAAGAGATTTAGAAAAGAAGAATACACTGCTTTGAAAGAATATTTGAAAGAAATTTTTTAATATTTTTTTTTAATTATGAAGTTATTGTTGACTAAATAGAACTAGAACTTATTTCTATAAACCACAAAGCATGGGTGTTAAATTCTTAGTTCCAATAGTAAAATGGGAGTGCATTTGTGCTTAAAAAAAAGAATCTTAAAATCTTTAAATTCATGCATATGTACTAAAACGACATTAATTAAAACATTATAAACAGCACTATTTAAAATGTTACAATGCATTAATTAGCCAGATAATTATATTGCTTTAAATACCAAAACACCAGACTATAGTACAGTGCTTTACATTTAATGACCTTGCTCACTTTGCATTTTAATGAAATGTTGGTTCTGTCTTATTTTCTGTCTGGTGATGTGGCAGCACTTGGTTTGTAGCATGGCTACCTACTGCATGGTACCTTGGGCAAATGTCTTCTACAGTAAACTGGTGCACTCCATTGGTTACGATGACGGATCCAGTTGATCCATTCAGTGGAACAGCATACTCACGAAATTAATGTGCAAGTGGCATGTATACCCTTTGCATAGTTCTCAGGGAGATTCAGCGTGATGCAGAATGTGACAAGGCTGGCCTTTTGAAATACAGGTACTACTCAGTTTTGCCAGCTGAGTGGACTGGAGCAATGTGAAATAAAGTGTTTTGTTCAAGGACACAATGCACTGCCAGGAATCAAACTCATGACCTTACAATATTGAGCCATATACTGTACAGTAAGCCACACATATTCACCTCTTCAGCAATAGCTCCTGGCTGACTGAAGCCTCATGAATGGATTTGGCAGATGGAAACTGAAAGAATCCTGCTATGTATGTGTGCCTCTTCATCTTGACATTGCATGTTAGCTGTAAATGAATATTGCCATCATGCATGTGGTGTCATTTGTTTCTAATCTTCTATGAAAACAAGCCTGGCCATGGGGAAATATTTCCATACTTGGCAACAGGAAGGGCATGCAATTATAGAAAATCTGCCTTAACTAATACCTTCTGACTTATGCAAGCATGGAAAAGTCAATGTCAAAATGGTAATGATGAAGTTTAGTATACAAGAGGTTATTAGCTAAATTTAATGTTGAGAAAACTGTTTACATCAGTCAGTAAATGGTAAAAGATAAAGTTTGCAAAGCTTGAATCCTCAAAAATGGATATGTTTTGTTAATATTTATATATAATTTATAAAATTCCCAAATTATTAAATTTGGATATCAAAGTAATATTTAATTATAAATGAATTAACTCACCTGTGATGTGTAGTTTCAGTTTTCTTTTTTTTTTTTCCAATTAGCTCACATTTCATAACTTGCATTACAGAAGTATTTTCATTAATATATCTTTTGAGAATAAATTGCTGTTTGCATAATGGTTATTTTAAAAATGTGATCTTACCTAAATGCTGAATAGTCCCTTTCGATTTTCATATTCCTTCTATGCTTGGTTACTTGTGACATTCAAGATTGTACTTTTGACACAATTACATTTTGGTGCCCCACCAACTTTGTTCCCTCATAACTTTCTGAAAAATGCATACCTTTTAATCAAACTTTTGCAGATGTATTTTCATCATGGGAATGCATCTTCATTGTATCATTTTCTATAAGTATTTCTATAGAAGGTCCTTGACTCATTTATAGAAAATGACTTCCAGGCCGGATTCCAAAAGTGGCAGGAATGCTGGAACTGGTGTATTGCTGCGCAAGGTGATTATTTTGATGGGGGATGATGTTAAAACTTAAGTAAATAAGTTATTTTTTATTAGACATAACTAGTTCAAGAACTTTCTGATACCACCTCACACCTCTCTTTGAAATGACATTTTGCAGAAGTACATTAACAAGAGTGTGGATTACATAATGTTGAGATTTCAAACATAGAAGATGCAGCAAAAGCAAAAATCTCCTAGTTTCACTACCATTCTTGATAGATGTTTCAACAACAAAGGCATAGTGTGTTTCAAACCACAATGGTTAGTAGGGAAAGGAAAAAAAAAACGCAGTTAAACATCAGCTACATGAAACACTATTACTAGCTAATTTCACTAGAGGCAAGGTGCAGCAGAAAAACTTATGGGAGATTTTTCTACCTGTATAAATCTGAAAAAAAAAGGGTAAAGTTACAGAAATTGGTACTAACAGCGGTGGGGATAGGAGAGAGAATGAACTGAAACTCTGCTTAAAAAAATTTTCTAAATTTTATCATTATTATCATAATCTACACCACAAAGACATATTTCTGCAGCATTTCATTAATAAATATTCATTTTTGAGAAAATTATGAGAATACAAAATCTATGTTGGTTAGTGCTAATTATGCCATATAAGGTGCAACTGAATTTTTACAAAGGTAGTGCATGCACACACACACACACACACACACTTTCCATTTGTTTTTAATGTAAAAAATAATTCTATCCATGTTTTACCAACATGACAACATATTTTATTAGTATTACACATTGCAGAAGGAGGTTATTTTTGTGTTCTTTAATATATTGATTTAAAGTCTTTAATAAAAATAGTCAAATGAACCATAAATGGTACCCGCATTCATAATTCTTCACTTAATTTGAATTTTTCCAACAGCAGTACCAAATAAGATAAAATAAACAACCGCAAACAGGATAGAGATTTTTTTTCTTGTTATTTTCAGAGATGGGAACAAATGCTAAATGGCTGTAATAAAGGTGACATTATAACATCACCTGTTTATATGGTCTGACGCCTAAAAAGTGTCAGACACATGTGAGACGAAGGCAACCCTGGCTATTGTATATAGCTTTTTCTTTGCAAGTTATCTAATGAAAAGTAACTAAGAGCTTGAAAGTGGGAAACCAAATCTAGTCCATTACCTAATTGTTTTGGCTCTTTCTACTGGTATATTTTAAATATCAGGGGCTTATAAAGATGATGAACTCCTTGTAAAAATAATTAATGTCACCAAAACCTCATATAAAGTTAAACTTCAAAACAAATTCTAATGACATTTTGTTAGTATGGATAAGAGTTTCTTTGTTGGAAAGAAATTTTGAATGATTGTATTGTCTTAAGCATAGCAATTACCAAGTTATTCAGCATCTTAAATTATATGTTTAATATGAACATCCTTTCAGAAAAAATATTTATTTCTGCTTTGTTAGGTGTTAAGCATAGACTTTTTGAAGTGGATAGTGACTACTAGCATGGTTCAGTCTTGCCTCATTGCACTTTGAACAAGTGTCTTCAATATTCTCAGGTTGACATAAGCCTTGTCAGTGGATTTAGTAGAAGAAAATTGAAAGAAGCTTATTGTGTGTGTGTGTGTGTGTGACTCTGTCTTGATATCATGTGATTGCTATAAATGACTGTAAATCATTCCCAGTATCCTGTCTAGCCATGGGAAATACTATCTTACTTGGAAATAGGTAAGGGTTGGCAACATGAAGAGCATCCAGCTGTAGAAAATCTACCTCTGTAAACTTTGATCCATGCGAGCATGGAAAAGTGGGTGTTAAATTGATAGCAATTCATGAAACAATACATATGTTTTTAACAGTACATGGATTTGTTGTGTCTGTGGAGAGTTATTTTCTTTTAGTGCCTTATTATTTAACACTCACCGGTTCGAATTCCACTCATTTAGTTATGTATTTTTTCTAAAATTTTCATTGTGTCTTGCAACCCTTTCAATAGTCGTGTGTTTAAATAATAAGACACTAAAAGAGAATGACTCTCCTCAGACAATAAAATATGCTTCAATACATGAATTCACATAAAAAATCTTGCAAACCAAATACAAAAACGAAATAGATTTGTTGTTTATCTGTAAACAAAATTGAATTATGTAATTGAACATATGACAGTCATTAATTACTATGATATCTGAAAGATGGTAGACATAGCTGAAGTAATAGAACTAGACTAAATGATTCATAGTATTTAGCTTTGTCTTCTTGAGTTTAAAGTCTTGACTTTCATCACTGTAATGTTGATAAAATAAGTGCCTGTTATATGATGATTCAGTCTGTTATATTAGTCTTCTACAAACATTGGCACAGGGGTGGTTGTGTGGTAAGTAGTTTGCTTACCAACCACATGGTTCCAGGTTCAAGTCCCACTGCATGGCACCTTAGGCAAGTGTCTTCTACTATAGCCTCAGGCCGACCAAAGCCTTGTGAGTGGATTTGGTAGATGGAAACTGAAAGAAGCCTGTTATATATATAGACATACATATATCTGTGTCTATGTTTGTCCTCCCACCATCGCTTGACAACCAATGCTGGTGTGTTTACGTCTCCATCACTTAGTGGTTTGGCAAAAGAGACCAATGAAATAAGTACTAGGCTTACAAAGAATAAGTCCTGGGCTGCAGTCAAATGATTGAAACAAGTAAAAAAAAAAAAAAAGAAAATTGTCCTACTCATCATTATCATCTTTTGATGTCTATGTTGGTATGGATTGGATGGTTTCGTAGGATCCAATATATCCAATGGCTACATTGTACCCCAATGTCTGCTTTGGAATGGTTTCTATAATAGGATGCCCTTCCTAATGTCAACCACTCTACATAGTGTACTGGGTGCTTTTCTTGTGGCACCAGCACTTGTGAGGTGATCATGGAGCTTGGAAGACGATGATCACCTTCAACTGAATGGTGCCACAGTGAAGAGGAAAGCAACTTTATGTTAGGAGACAGGATGTTAAAGTATGCAGGAGGGGTCCTGAACAGAATAGGTTTCTTGTAGAGGAGCTACATGGCTGCTCATATTATAGAAGGGATTGGGAATAATTGATGTGAGAGAGAGATAAAATAGAGGTAATGAGGTGTTAGGGTGAATCCTGAAGGTATGAGATGTGTAGGAGTGGGGATAGAACAACAGGTAGTGTCAGTGGGTAATAGTATTGGCAGTATGAGATACTATGTCTGTGTAGTTAGTGCTAGAGTACTTGTCACATGATCTGATTTCAAGCATTACTTAATTAGTATGTCATGCAGCTGTGGGATGCACTTTATACATATTTCATAGTCTGCCTAAATAGCAGCAGAGTTCACTCCAACTTTATAGTTGAAGAGTTAGAGATAGGAAAAACATCTTGTCTTTGATAAACAGCTACTTCCACAAAAAACATTTCTCTCATGCTAAAACATTAAAAGGAAAATTGTGTAAGTTTATAACAATCTTTCATTTCAAACTTTGGTTTTACAGTTACTAGTTCATTTAAACTTCAGTTTTCAGTATACAGCAGTAATGCTGTATACTTAACACGGTCGTGCAGTTTAAACTGTTTATGTATCATAAGGAATAAATAAATCTTTGAAAGTATTTCTAGTCTCATAGGTACTTACATATTTACTAGGTACAGATGTTTCTTAAGATGAAAAGAAAGTTTAAGGAGTTTGTACATAAATAGTACATTTTGCAATGTAATTAAGTTGAAGAATTTTAGTACATTCACTTCAGAGAATGGTAGATCCAAATAAGTTCTACTAGAGGACTTGAATGAAATTTACTCATTATTCTTAGTGTCTTTTTTATTCTAGTTGTTTGGCTATTTTTATTTTAGTCTCATACCTGCTAGACATAGAACATATGGGAACAAAAACAAGTATAGTAGTCAATAGTGAGTATATCATGATGCTTGTGATGTTTAATTTTGGAAACTGCAGTATGAGCTTTGTAGAAGTTTTTGCTATCTCATACTTATGTAATTATTCCAGGTGATTTTCATTCAGAAAGTTTTGAGGTATTGGTACTGAGATATAATTACAATGTGAACCTGATGTCAAAAGACAACTGGAGTTTAATCATCATTTGACATTTATTGACCAAAATTCCATCTGTGTGGTGTGAAATGCTGGTTTTTTTTCTTTCTTGTTTATTTGACACCAATTTAACATTTTCAGACTGAACTACATGTTAGAATGAATTAAATCTTTTTACAGCTCTTAAGCTAGTAATAAATCTAAACATATCTTTTCTCCCTTTTTTTTATTGCAATGCCTGCACTATAATTGGTATAATGATTATATGATTTAGTTTTAAACTATTACAGACAGTAATTTTATAGAATGGCTACACATCACTCACCTATGACTTTGCTTTCTGTGTGTGTATTAAATTTCTGTAGGTTGATGCTTGTAGAGAGAAAGAAAATTTTCTTGTTAGTAATCACCATGCCAGCATGAGTTGGACATTTTGAGAGGATCCGAGTATTTGGATACCTTTCCTAATGACAGCTGCTGTACTGGATGAGGTCACCATATAGCTTGTAAGACTAAGACCGTCAACTGAATGGGACTACAGTACAGGGATTAGTGCAGGGTTTGAGGAGGATGAGTGGGTAGAATGTATGAATCTGCTAGTTCACTGGATCAAATATAAAAATAGACTGAGGAAACAGTAAATCTGTGCTAGTAGTTATATTAGGGTCATCAGTAGATTTCTGATAACAGCTAGTTGGCCTTCTGAGGGTGGGAAAATATTTGTGTGTCATTGCAGAATTGCAATGCTTATATGAGCAGTACTCTAAGCCCTTGTGTTGAGTGAATTAGTGTATTATTCTGAAGTTAAAACTAAGTTTTTGAGAAGCAGTTTTGGCAATGTTATTTAAGATCAAAGGCTTAGCACTTAAAGTATTTAACTGTATGTTTTTATGTATATACAGGTTATAAACTGTTTCTTTGGTATGTGTGCTGTTTGTGTTTTTGTGTCATTGAAATATATTAAGGTTGTCATGTCAGCAATGAATGCCTGATGTGGGGTACCTCCTGTATACATGCGCAAATGGCGGTATTATCTATATAGAAGTATGTGTTGTTAGAAGTTATAGTACAAAGGCCATTAACTCTGTAAGAAGAGTGTTGGAAACCACAGAGCATAGCCCATTCCATTTTGTGCTACAATGAAATGGACTGATGGGAAATATTGCATAGGAGACAGATAGAGGTTATTGGCTGGTAACTTTACTAGCAGGTCAAGGTTTGAGTGACAGATATAGTCAAGGGCTTTGCTGAAGTGTAGGGTAACAGTTTTGGTTTAACCAAAACTATCAAAGTCAAGAGACTACTGATGTGTACTTTAAGACAGATCTCTTTATGGATTCTTGAATCAAAAATGTGGAGGGAAAGAATCAAGGTTATGAAGGCTGTGATTATTTACAACTGTTTTCATTTTCTTTGAGAGAAATGTTAAAATTATTTATAAGCTTGAGGTCAGCTTTGATCAAGCAAATCTATATTTAAAAGCATTCCAATAGTGCCTGCTTGTGTTTCTTTCCACCCCCCCCCCAGACACACAGCATGTAAGATTGCATTATACAATGTACCATTAAAAAAAATTGGTAAGGTGTAATTTGAGGAAATTTGGCTGCTATCTATTTCTAGCAAGATGAGCAACCATGTAGAAAATTGAAATGTTGGAAGTGATAGATCAGAGAAAGATTTAATTTTAATTTCTTTTTTAGCAGTCTGAATTTGGATACTGTACTGTGTTCATAAATTAGGATGGATCTGTGCAAAGGAGAAACGTGTAGATTTTTGCGAAGATAAGAACTAGCTCAGGAGCAAGTCATGTAGTCATAATGAAGAGAACACCTCCAGGATAGGTCAGCTTGTTAAGTTTTTGTATATAGTGATAATGGAAGAAATCAGATGTTAAACTACAATGATGATGATATATATATATATGTGTGCGTGTGTGTGTATATATATATATATATATATATATATATATACATATAAACTTAATGTTAAACTGAAGAATTGTCCAACACTTCTTAGCTGTGTATTTAATTTTTACAAGAGGGGTGATAATGACTTTGAAGCTTCATCCTGTTACCTTCTTAGAGCATAGACACACATACACACATCTTGACATTGCATGGTAGTTGTGTCACTGTCATCTAAGCAGTGTCGTTCCTTTCCAATATTCTGCACAAACATCTTTCCATGAGGAAACATTACTTTGCTTAGAAACAGGTAAGGGTTGCCAACATGAAGGGTATCTAGCTATAAGAAATCTGCCTCAATAAAACTACATCCGATCCATGCAAGCATAGAAAAATTGATTTAAACAATGAAGATGTGAGGTTGCACCATTTTGGTTTGAATGAATTTTAAAACTGCATTCTCTTTTAATTGCATTGTCTAAGAAAAAAAAACAGGCAATGCCTGTAGGTTTCTCAGTGCACCCATCCATTGAACAATCCTTTGTTATTTGGAATGAGATTGTTACAGCAGATTTCTTTCAGCCCATATATAGAGATTTTTCTGTTAATTCACTAAAATTCAAAAAGAAAAACAAAAAATAAAGGCACTCATTTCACTGAACCTTGAATGTTTTCCGTGAATTTAAAGTTTTCGAGAAGCTAATTTGCAGTCTTTTACCTTGAAGCAGAAACTCTTGTTGCATTGATAACTTGGGGTATAAGCATCATTGTCAACTTTGATTTTTTTCATGGTTGCAAGGATCTGATGGAATCCAATGAGGCAAATTTTCTATGGCTGGATCTCCTTCTTGTTGCCCATCTTCACCTGTTTCCAAACTAAGTAATATTTTCCTATGGCCAGACATGTTTCTCACAGAAGATTGTAAATGAGCAACACTTGTTTACAACCTTCACCTGATGTCAAGACAAAGATGGACACACACATGACTGGTATCTTTCAGTTTCCATGTACCAATTCTACTCAAAAAGCTATGGTTGGCCTGAGGCTATTATAAAAGACACTTGCCAAAGATGCCATGCAGTGGGACTCAACCTGAAATCACACGGCCACATCTGTGCCATATTTTGCACCATTAAACATCAAACAAAATTTAATACAAACTAGTGTAAAGAAAAGATTTAGTGGTTAACATATTGAAAGAAACTGAGACAGTGGGTCTCATTCCAAAGAAGGACAACATCTCTGTCAACAACTGTCTTCTCAAAACACTCTAAGTTTCTGCCCCACTTTTTATTCTTTTCTACTCTAAGCACAAGGCCTGAAATTTTTTTTGGGGGGACCAGATGATGAGATCGACCCCAGTACACACCTAGTACTTAAAAACAGACGAAATACCGCTAAGCATTTCACCTAGTGTGCTAATGTTTCTGCCAGCTCACCATTTCCTATTAAAAACAGTATGACTTCCATAAAATCAAATCTACTGAGGACTTATTCTCTTATGTTACTCCCTAGTGGTCTCTCACTTTTGAAAAATCTGATGAAAGCAAGTTCATTACACTTGACATGACAAAGGATTTGATAGTTTGACATGAAAAATCTGTTGACCAGACTGTTGTGTCAGTTGGAAGCAATTATTGAAGTCAGTAAAATTGTACCGACTCTATTAAGTGAACATTTTTATATAATACACTAAATTTTTAATTCCACATAGAATTAATGTGGCTGTTTTCTGAACTGAAAATAATCCAATCAGAGTTGAGGTCTTCTATGAAGGAAGATCTGTTAGTAGCCATGTTACTAATAAAATGTTGAAAAATTTAGGATTTGTATTTTTGATTTATCTGTTATTCTGTATAGATACAAGGTTTCTTTAATAAAATTGTTGATATTTTACAATATAATTATTTCATTTAATGTTTATAATCTTTCATGTTACACTGATTTAAATGCTATATCCAAACAATGTTGTAATCTTGAAAATGAAGGGTTATATATTTTTGTATCTAACTGAATACATTTCATTTGTTAAGTTGCTTTTATGCTCCATCTTTTTGTTTTTAATTTTGATATACTTGAGGTTTTTGAAGTGGTAAACAAAGATATTTCTGGTTTTTCTTTGATAGTGTTTGTTGTCTGTAATAACATTCTAGGAAAAAGATAAGGTGCATTGTATTTTCCCAATATCTTTAGAAAATGTAGACATGAAGCCTAAAATGTTTAAGGGAGAGGTAAATGGTAGTTCTGATATTCATACTGTTTTCAAGAGCATCAGTGATGCTTGTACAATGAAAATAATTTCAACTGAATGAAAGAATAGCTCAACTTCTCAGTACATTACCATCATTCTATGGCACACACACACACACACACACACACACACACATATACATATAAATACACACACACTCATATATACATTTATATAAATGTAAATACTAGCAGAGATATCTGGCCTTGCTCGGGATTGAAATGGCATAGTCTGTATATACTCTTTACTCTTTTACTTGTTTCAGTCATTTGACTGTGGCCATGCTGGAGCACAGCCTTTTGTCGATCAAATCGACCCCAGGACTTATTCTTTGGAAGCCTAGTACTTATTCTATCGCTCTCTTTTGCTGAACCGCTAAGTTACGGAGATGTAAACACACCAGCATCTGTTGTCAAACGATGTTGAGGGCACAAACATATGCACACATACATATATATACATATATACGATGGGCTTCTTTCAGTTTCCGTCTACCAAATCCACTCACAAGGCTTTGGTCGGCCCGAGGCTATAGTAGAAGACACTTGCCCAATGTGCCACGCAGTGGGACTGAACCCGGAACCATGTGGTTGGTAAGCAAGCTACTTACCACACAGCCACTCCTATATATATATATAGTACGGTAAAGTTGAAACATGATCCGGTGA
>NC_142929.1:76617140-76682140 GCF_046866305.1 Octopus bimaculoides | reverse complement strand
AAATATATGTATGTGTGTGTATATATATATATGTATGTGGGTGTATGTATGTGTATATATATGCATATGTATGTATGTGTATGTATGTATGTGTATATATATGCATATGTATGTATATATAATATGTATGTATGTATATATATATACGTATGTATGTTTGTATATATATATATGTATATATATACGTAGGTATGTATATGTATGTATATATGTATGTGTATATGTATGTATATGTTTGTATGTATATATATATATATATATATATATATATATGTATGTATATATATATGGGTTTATATATATATATTTATATCTATGTATATATGTATGTGTATATATGCCTTGCAAGAAGCAGAAATGCAATTCATGAGTATTTGCATGTCATCCACTGTATGAGTGACTAAGTCAGTTATCTGCATAAAGGAGGTCACGAATAATAGACTGGAGAACCTTTGAATTGGCAGCAAATCGGCGAAAATTAAAGAGGCGGCCAGAAGATCGATATCTGACATATATTCCCAGAGAGCTAACCTTAGCAAAAGCATGAGTAAAAGCAGCGACAAAGTACAAAGAAAAGAGAGTTGGGGCAAGGATGTCACCCTGCTTGACACCATTCTCTACAGGAATGGGTCCCGCCATGCCACCACCAACATTGACCCAAGCTTCCATCCCATCAGGAAATGATTTAATTATAGATACAAAGTGATCCGGACATCCAAGTTTGCCAAGTATTTTCCATAGAAAGGCCCTATTTACAGTATCAAAGGCCTTTGTTAAATCAATGAATACCCGGACAAGATCCATATTCTGCTCATAGCACTTCTCCTGCATTAGCTTGGACAAGACTTGTAATGTTCCAGCCTGCACCAGGAAATCCATATGTGAAACCAGCTATCTTGGTTGAAGGAACAATTCTGAAGGTAGTAGACAAGTTTGTCTACCTGGGCAGCACACTCAGCCGTTCTTGCTCCCTGGATGAGGAAATATCTTTCAGGTTGCAGAGAGCAACTAATTCCTTCTGGTCTCTTCAGTCTCATATCTCGTCCCAGCATGGCATAGTAAGGCAAACAAAAGTTGCTGTGTACCGTGCATGTGTACTGGCATCGCTCCTCTACTCACATGAGACATGGACTCTGTACAAACGTCAGGTAAGGGTCCTTGAACGCTTTCATCAGAGATGTCTCAGACACATTCTCAATGTTGGCTGGACCTCAAAAATTCCAGACACACAGGTCCTGAGGACAGCTGATATTTTGAGTATTGAGGCAATGGTGCACAAGCAACGGTTACGTTGAACTGGACACCTTATTAGAATGAAGGATAGTAAGGTTCCTAAGCAGATGCTATATGGAGAACTTGTTAATAGAAGGAAACTCCAGCAGAAACCAAGGCTGCGATTTAAGGACTGTGTCAAGCCCTCATTAAAGGCCTGTGATATGCAGGACACTGACTGGGAGAACAATGCCTGTCATCACCACGGATAGAGGAAGCAAGTTAAGGAGGGGATCGACACTTTTGAGAGAGCACGTATCCAGCATGAAGAACTTAAGCGAGCTGTGCGAAAACGCACAGCTCGTATAGTGAATGGGGAAAGCTTGGTCTGCAATGTTTGCAGTTGTGTATGCTTGTCAAGAGCAGGGTTCATTAGCCACCAACAGAGCTGCAAATGCAAAATATAAGTTAGTCCTAGAGCGCACAATGTTCCTGAAGGTCAGCAATGGCCTTCCTCAGTCCCGAGTGGACGGCCATCATATATATATATGTGTGTGTGTGTATATATATATATATATATATATATATATATATATATATATATATATATAATGTAGGTGTGTGTGTGTGTGTATATATATATATGTATGTAGTAGGTGTGTGTGTGTGTGTGTGTATATATATATATATGTATGTAGTAGGGGTGTGTGTGTGTGTATATATATATATGTATGTAGTAGGTGTGTGTGTGTATATATATATATGTATGTAGTAGGTGTGTGTGTGTGTGTATATATATATATGTATGTAGTAGGTGTGTGTGTGTATATATATATGTATGTAGTAGGTGTGTGTGTGTGTGTGTGTATATATATATATGTATGTAGTAGGTGTATGTGTGTGTGTGTATATATATATATATATGTATGTAGTAGGTGTATGTGTGTGTGTGTGTGTGTGTATATATATGTATGTAGTAGGTGTATGTGTGTGTGTGTGTGTATATATATATATATGTATGTAGTAGGTGTGTGTGTGTGTGTGTGTGTGTGTATATATATATATATATGTATGTAGTAGGTGTGTGTGTGTGTGTGTGTATATATATATGTATGTAGTAGGTGTGTGTGTGTGTGTGTGTGTGTGTGTGTATATATATATATGTATGTAGTAGGTGTGTGTGTGTGTATGTATGTGTATATATATATACATACATATATATGTATGTATATATATGTATGTATATATATATGGCTTGTTCAATTCCTCCCAGCATAGAAAAGGCATTGTGAAATGATGATGATATTTTTGTGCTTGTGTGTGTGTGAGAGAGAGCAAAAGAAAGAATTCATTTTGAAGATTTATTAAAACTGAATTAATGAGACAATTGAGATAAATTTTCATAGCCATAGCAATTTTAGCATTGCTTTAGACAACCTAGGTATAAATGATGACTAATGAGGCAGTTCACTCTCTTTAACAGTAGAGTTGGCATCAAGCAGGCATTCACTTGTGAAAAAAACACTGCATCCATACTGCCTTTACAACTTGAATGGGTGTTAACTGTATAAATGGAGAAAACTGCTCTAAAATTACTTGCTAAAAAAAAAAATCTTGTTTTTCTTAACATTACCATGCTGCCAGTTTCCTAATGATTCATTGGAGATTTAATCATACACAAACATTGCAAATTTTGTGATTTTGATGTGAGTGGTCGATAGACAGCAAAATTTTTCAACTGAGTAGAAAGAAGAGGATGGCAGTGTTTTTTTTCTTCTGTCTATGACTAGCTAATGTGATTATCAAGCATGTCAGTAAACTGTCTGAGTTTGTCATTTTCTGTTTTTAGCCATTAATGTATTTTGTATTGTTCTCTTAATATAAAAGGAGTGTAAGAATTTTATGTATATTTTTATTATTATATACTTTGTCAACTGTCTAGATTTTGGCTGATAGTACTTCCTTATTATCAAGGCATCTAGGTGGCAGAATCGTTTGCATGCCAGGCAAAATGCTTAGTGGGATTTCGTCTATCTGAGTTCAAATTCTGTCAAGGTTGACTTTGCCTTTCATCCTTTTGGGGTCAATAAAATAAGTACCAGTTGATCACTTTTTTTTTTGGGGGGGGGGGGGGGGTCAAAATAATTGACTTACCCACTTCCCTGAAATTGCTGATCTTTTGTTAAAAGTGGACAAACTTTCAAAGGCCTGTCAGGAAAACAGCCTGACTATCAGTCTGAAGAAAACCCAAGTAATGGAAGCAGGCTCCCACCATTACCATCAACTACAAGCTAGTGGTAGTTCATCAATTCACCTGTCTCGGCTCTTCCATTGCTGATGACCTCTCCCTGGACCCTGAGATCAACAGGTGAATTGGGTAAGCATCCTCCACATTGGCCAGGCTCACAAAGAGAGTCTGGGAAAACTAAAAACTGGCTGCCAAACACCAAAATTACTCTCTGTAAATTGCTTTACACTACTTTATGGCAGTGAGACATGGAGCATCTATTCTAGACAGGAGTGGTGTCTCAACATCTTTCACTTTTGTAATTTGAAATGCATATTGGTCATCAAGTGGACCAACCCAGCATACACATCTTGCTCCAGTAGTGTTGTTTGTGCTGGCTCAGTCATTTTCATCGCAAACCAGATGGAAGGATCTCAAAAGACTTGTATGGGGGAATTGGCCACGTCTGTAAGAGGGATTTGAAGTTGTTTGATCTGGACGTCTTGAGATGGGAGGAGGTTGCAAGTGACCACCTACACTGGAAGCAAATACTGCAAAAGGGAATGAAGAGAGCAGAAGAAAAACAGGAACTTGTCAGCAAATAAAATGCACTTGGTGGAAGGAAAAATCAGTAGCGCTGGCAGGGAACTCCTTCAAATGCAGTCGCTGTATGTGTGACTGCCACAACAGGCACTGCACCACCATCAGCAGCTGACATGATTTCTTTGAGCACAGATCCATGGCCTCTCGAGACCGATGGATGTCTAGTACTACTTGCCAAAATTTGAAATTATCATTGAGTGAGAAAGCAGTGTATGCCATCAAAGTGACACTGGAGTAAAATATACAAAGCCCAGTATACTCATTATGATTACCCATCTGATAAGGGTACACTAGGCACATGCATCACAACCATATGTGCATGACATGGTGATCTCATATCAAGATAAACAATGCATGACCTTGCAGGTGAGGCCCAGTTAGAATTTTCTTCAGGTCAAGAAGCCCATCCCACTCAAAAGGTCCTTGAATAAGGGTTGTTTAAAGATGTTGAACAAAACACTCATGTTTCCAGAGGTGAATTATTCAGACCTCAAAGAATTCCTTTCAACACTTGGCTATGATGCTCCCTCACTACTTCTGCTTGTGGTCAGAGATGCACATATCATCAGCCACTAAGGGACATGCTCAACTGGTTAAGGTCAAACAACTGGCAAGCAAATCTGTAGTATTGAGAAGAATATTTGCTGTAGCCCATCTTTTATACCAAGAGACAAAATATGTACAAGATAACACTTCCAATCAGTTAAGATCAGAAGCCCTGAGAGTCAGTGACTGGTACTGCATCAGGGCATTATTATTTATTGTTATTATTAAGGCGGCGAGCTGGCAGAGTTGTTAGCATACTGGGCAAAATGCTTAGCAGCATTTTGTCAATCTTTACATTGAGTTCAAATTCTGCCGGAGTCAACTTGACCTTTCATCCTTTCAGGGTTGATGAAATAAGTACAAGTTATGCACTGAGATCGACGTAATCAATTAGCCTCCTTCCCCAAGATTTCAGGCCTTGTGCCTGTTGTAAAAAGGATTATTATTATTATTTCTGTCTTTACATTTTAAGTTCAGATTTCACTGAGATCAACTTTACCTTTCATCTTTTCTGGGTCAATAAGTAGCAGATGAGCACAGGGGTTGATGTAATTCCACAAACTTGCTGGCCTTGTGTTAAAATTTGAAACTATTATTATTATCATTTTCTGACTTGAAGTGTTAGGAACATGTATTGCATTACCTAGCTTGTAAGTTAGTAGTAAAATAAATATTTTAACTTTCTGTTGGGTGTGTCAGAAAAACCTCCCATATTTTACATGACCATTAGTGTGTTGCTTGTGAAGTTTTGCAGGTAGTAACAGGGTTTTCATATAGCTACTGTTTTACCATTTATCTCAATTATCAACATGGTTTGGATTGGTGCACACTCTACATTTACTGTTGAAATGTTTGTCTACCCATAAAGTGTGTGGGAGATTTTTTTGCTGCGCCCTGGGGTATTTAAACATGCTTGAAGTATAGCATACAAGACAAAATAAAAATACTTGCTAGGAAAATAATATTATCAATGTTAGAAAATGTTAATGTCAGAAAATACAATTTTAGATAAAACTATGTTGTACTGCCAATGACATTAACAGGTGCAAAACACAAAGAAACTTCTGTTGGGAAAACTTGAATAATGCATCCACATATTGCTTGACACCACTCCTACCAATATTATATTTATTCACTAAAGTGTCATATATGCAAGCTAAATTCATTTTCATTACTCATTATTGTTGTATGAAGTTGAAAAATTGTATGTTAGACATTTTAGTGAAAGAAACGCTAAAATATATATAAACTTGTGCAGTCTAATTTTAAGTAATACTTTAGATAACAAAAGATATATTCTTTAATGTAAAAATATACTATATTTTCCAGCATGTATGACATCAGTTTACTACATATTTAAACACGTATTTAAAAACTCTGCTATGTATTATGTCAGGTCAGTAATATAAATGTATTTTTTAGAAAAGGTACATAGGTAGGTGCAGGTAGTGTGGTTAAGAAGTTCTTAACCTTGTGGTCTTAGGTTCAATTCCACTGTACAGCACCTCAGGTAAGTGTTTTCTATTGCTCCAGACTGCCCAATGCCTTGTGAGTGAATTGGTTGATAAAAACTGTACAAAATCTATTGTGTATATGTATGTCATGCAGGTATTTCTGTATGAATGTTTATATTCTGTACATTGTTTGAAAAAGTACTCTCTTCTTTGTTAACAAGTCATATGCTTGTTCTGCACTTTCAAAGGTGAGTAAAAGGAAAAATTCCTTACTTGAAAGAACAGGTAAGGGTTAGTAACAGAAAAGACACTGGCTATAAAACAATCCCTCTTCATCATCGTTTAACGTCCGCTTTCCATGCTGGCATGGGTTAGACGGTTTGACTGAGGACTGGTGAGCCAGAGACTGCACCAGGCTCAATCTGATCTCGCAAAGTTTCTACAGCTGGCTGCCCTTCCTAACACCAACCACTCTGAGAGTGTAGTGGGTGCTTTTTACATGCCACCGGCTTGAGGGCCAGTCAGGCGGTTCTAGCAACGACCTCGCTCAAAAGGTGTTTTTACGAACTACCTGCATGGGAGCCAGTCCAGCAGCATTGGCAACAACCATGCTCGAATGTTGTTTTTCACGTGCCACCGACACATGTGCCAGTAAGGCGATGCTGGCAATGATCACGCTCGAATGGTGCTTTTCACGTGGCCCTGGCAATGATCATGCTCGGATATGCTCTTAATGTTCCACTGGCACGAGTACCAATAAGGTAGTACTGTCATCAGCTACATCAGCGATTTAGATTTGTTTACACTTGTTTCAATAGGTCTTTGCAAGCAAAGTTCATTGTCCAATGAATGAGGAGTACTCATAAGTGGGCCAGTTACACCCCATGTTTGGATGTTCTTTTAACGTTCTACTGGCACAAGTGCCAATCAGGCGGCACTGTCAATGGCCATGTCAGCAATTTTGATTTTGATTTCATTTGGTTCAATAGGTCTTCACAAGCAAGGTTTATTGTCCAGTAGTAGGTATTTATCTAGCCCATACTAAAATAGAAAAAAAAATGTTTTACGACAAATGAATGAAAAAAAAATATTCTCTTTCTCTAAAATTACATTTGGAAAATAAATATATTCTTTCATCATCAGTTAAGATTCATGTTCCATACTGGCACGGGTAGCACTGTTTGACAGGATTCAGTGGGCTTAAAGACAGCATTAAGCTTCAGTGTTTGTTTGGCATTATTTCTACAGCTACATGCTCTTCATAATGCCAACCATTTTACAGTATGTTCTGGGTGCCTTTTTCATGTCACCTGTGCTAGTGAGGTCGCTATGCAGCTTGTAAAACTATGAATCACAAGTAAGGGAAGGGAAACTTTATGCTAGGAGTATGTGTAAAGAAGGGGTAATATATGAGAGAAAGCACCTGAGCAGAATGGGTTTCTTGCTGTTGAGGAACCTCATGATTAGTCATATTTTAGAAGTGAGAGTGGAGGTGGATAGTTGGAAAGTGATGTAAGTGGTGATGAGGTGTCAGAGTGGATCTTAAAGTACAAGGTGGGTAGGAATGAGTAGGGCAGGGGTGCCTGTTGTGAGTGGGTGGAGTAGGTAATGTCTAATGGGGTAGTGGGAGTATAGCAGAATAGAAATGGTGATACAGCAAATAAATGGGTGTGAAAGAGATGACATGCAGGTGGGTAGGTAAAAGTGATCTATCTTGTGCTCTATGATTTCAGTTAGTACATATTGTAAATTGAATTTCAGTTTTAATTAGAAACAATTTGGAGTTAAAATGTAGGATTTCTGTTTGATGCTAGAATTCTCACATTGCTAAGAATTTATAAAAAATAAACCATGACTGCTAATCAATATAGCCTTGTTTATAAATCATTTTGATATGGAATATTTTGGAACCGAGGTTTGACTTCTACCTGTTTAGTGCTAAATCATAAAGAGATAAACTGGACAAGTATTAAAATGTCTGGTTTTTATGATATTTTTTCCCTTACAGTGTGAATGGTTTAGAGTTATGCAGTAAAATTATTAACTGCTATAATGAGAATTGATACTATGTGAAATATGCAATGGTACAGGTTAAATAATATCACTTTAATTTATCACAAGACTAATGCGTGA
Source organism: Octopus bimaculoides (assembly GCF_046866305.1). Taxonomy (NCBI): domain Eukaryota; kingdom Metazoa; phylum Mollusca; class Cephalopoda; order Octopoda; family Octopodidae; genus Octopus; species Octopus bimaculoides. Next base: position 76,673,965 of record NC_142929.1, on the reverse strand, counting down.
AAATTGTTATTCATCTGTAACTGTCCTTGTATAATTAAAACATTTTTTAAAAAAAAGGAAACTCTTTATCTTCAATATTCAGGCAGTTAAAATATAAAATAATTTATTTTCAAACATTTAACTTACATAAATTATTTCTACATGCTTAAACTTCATGTGAATTTCTAGTTTTTTTTTACATGTTTGTTTTTCTATTTACTGTTTTTTTTCTTTTTCTAATATGCTGGTATGAGTTTCTTTACTTGTGTGTCTTAATCCTGAGTTAGTTCATCTATGAGATCTTGTTCGTAGGTCTGATGTAATTACCCAAACCTTCTCATAGCTGTGTGGTTAAGAAGTTCACTTTGCAACCACGTAGTTTCAGGTCTAGACCTACTTTGGGCATGTATCCTCTACTGTAACCCAGGGCCAACTAATGATTTGTGAGTGAATTTGGTTGAAGGAAACTGTGGAAGCCTCTTGTATATTATATTTGTAAATATCATCATAATTTAACATCCATTTTCACTGATTTTATACACACACACACATGCACATGTACCCCTGTGTATGTCTTTGTGTCTGTGTTGGTTTGATTACATTACCATAACTTAGCAGTTTGGCAAAAGAGACTGATGGAATAAATACCAGACTTAAAAGGGAAAAGAAGTACTGGAGTTGATTTATTTGCTTAAAACTCTTCAAGATGGTGCCCAGTGTGGCAGAAGTCCAATGATTGAAACAAAAGAAAATAAAAGAAGTTAGAGACTATGAACTAGATAGAATAAATCATTTGATTGGACTTTGTGTCTTATGTGTTGTCCCTTTTGTCTTAATGATTTATATTGACAAAATCCTGCAAATTTGTAGTAGAGTTGGTATAATTAATTGAATTAATCCTAGCAAATGCATGTCCTTATTTTTATTGACCCTGACAAAATTTGAATTCAAAACTAAATACTGAATGGCTCAGCTGTTTATGCCATTCCTCTTCCCTTTGCCCTAACATGGCCACATGGGAAGAGGATATAAGTTGTAACACTTGCGTTTTTCTCATCCTTGTGTTTTTCTCTTCACTGATATTTTACATTGATCACCACCCCACCGGTCACCAAATTCTCTCCTCTTCTACCATGTCTCTTTCTCTCCTAACTTCTTGCAGCCTGCTCAACCACATGTCATCTCCCATTTTTTCCTGGCCTACTATACCATCATTACTATTCTGCTGCTCTTCATCCTCATGCCACCCCAACCATTTATGCATCATTCTCTACATCCACCCTTCAACATTTGTTCTTCATTCATTATATTCACACATCCCTCAACCATTCCCCATCCCTCAGTCTCCCATACACTATTACAACCTCTACCCACCCACGTTCCATTACTTCTTCTATCTACCTCATATTTTGAGGGTCTACCCAGACACCTCATGACCACTACTTTTATCTCTTTCCAGCTTCACCCCAATCACTTCCTACCTTTTCTAAAATGTGAATATTCATGTAGCTCCTCTAAAGCAAGAAACTTATTTTGCTCTAGCCCCTTCTCTCATGTATTAACCCTTCATCTTCTAACATAAAGCCGATTCACTTGGGTTTTGTAGTCTTGCAACCTACATGGCAACCCCACCAATGCTGGTGTCATGAAAAAGCTCCCAGTACATACTGTAAAGGGATTAACATTAGTAAGGGCATCCAGCTATACAAATCATACCAAAGTAGATAGGGCATGATGCAGATCCTGTCAAACTGTCCAACCTCTGCCAACATATTAGGTTGGCAACTCAGTTCCCGCCATTTTTTAAAATTTAAATTTTTTAAAAGGTTTAATAAAAAATAACAGCTAATTAATCAATAATGTATTCACTCTTGTTGTTTACAACTTCTTCCCAATGTTCAACAAGATTTTCAATACCTCGTTGGTAGAAATCACCCGATTTTGACTTGAAAAATTGATCTAACCAAGCATTCAATTCTGCATCAGAATTGAAAGAAACTCCGTGCACAGCATTTGAAAGAGATCGAAAGAGGTGGAAATCCGTTGGTGCCAAATCAGGAAAGTACGGCGGGTGTGGCAGCACTTCCCAACAATGCGTTTGAATGGCTTCCTTGGTCATATTGGCGATATGAGGGCGGGCGTTGTCGTACAGCAGAAGAACTCCATGCTGCCGATTAGGTCTTTTCTCTTGAATAGCCGTGCTGAGTCGTTCCATCTGTTGAACATAGAGTTCCGCGTTGACTGTTTGGTTCTGTTCAAGCAATTTGTATGGGATAATCCTTTCCCAGTCCCACCATATGCACAACATCGTTTTATGTGGATGAAGATCTTGTTTCACGCGCTGTGTCACTTGTTTACCGGAGCTAAGCCATTCCTTACGCTGCTTCATATTGATGTACAGGCACCATTTTCCGTCACCAGTAACGATTCGGTTAAGAAATCGTTGCTTGTGTCCATGAGTTGAGCGGTGACGAGCAAGCCAACCAAAAGAGATTGTGGTGCATTGAATTTTGTAGTCACTTAAAGCATGTGGAACCCATGCTCCATATTTCTGAACCTTTCCCATCGAGTGAAGATACTTTTCTATAGCAGTGTCGGAGTATTCCATTTTCTCTGCCAGTTCTCTTGTCGTTTGACGAGAGTTTTCGTGCAAAAGTTGGTTTAATCGCTTTTCATCGAACTCAACCGGACGGCCAGAACGAGGTGCGTCTTTGAGGTCAAAATTTCCATTTTTGAACTTGGCATACCAATCAAGAGCAGTTCTTTCAGCTATGGCACCCTCTCCATACACAGCACAAATGTCGCAAGCAGTTTTTGTGGCCTTAGAACCTTAATTAGAAGCAAAAAGGAGGTGTCAAAAATGCTTGTTTTTCTTAACTTGACATTCCATTTTAATGATCTGAAAAATAAACAAAAATTAACTAGGAAAAAAGAAACCAAAAAACAAAATAGATTCCAAAATGATTCAAAAATAGATTCCAAAATTTAAGAATGCAATAAATTCCTAAATTAAAAAAAAACCGGCAGGAACTTAGTTGCCAACCCAATAGAATATAGACACTAAATAATAATGATATGAAGTTTTGACACCACGCAGTGAACTCTTGCTTACCAAAACCTGTCAATCTGCTGCATCATTTCTTGAAAATTGTTGTTTAGTTCAGATCGGTTTTGTTCTAGCTGAATTATAGTCAAAGATGTTGCAGTCATACTCGTTCCATCCATTTGTCCAGTGTATCATTTTCCCTTTTAAAGATTGTCAGCAGTGATTTGAGAGAGATTTGGCTACTGTTTTTAGTAGGTCAAATGACCACATAGAAGCTCCTTCATTGAATCATTTGACATATAGTTTGAAATTTTGGGCAGTTATATTCTGAAGATGGTGAGTTGTGTCAGTACAATAATGGTTTCCAATATAGGCAGAAACCTGAAATTTCGAAGAGAGTGGAGTTAGCTGATACCTTCAACCCCAGTTCTTGACTGGTTCTTTATCTTAACACCCTTGGATAGATGAAAGGTAAAATTAACCTTGGTACGGTTTGAAACCAGAATGTAAAATGTCAGAACAAATACCACAAATTAGTTTTTCCAATGATAATAAAACAAATAAAAGAAATTGTTTCTAATTTAGGCAGAAGTTCTGCAATTTTAAAGGGAAGGGGGTTTGTTGGTTTTGTTGACCCCAATACTTTACTGGTACTATATTTTATTGACCTTGAAAGGATGAAAGGTATTTTATTGACCTTGAAAGGATGAAAGAGCCACAAGAAACACTTCAAGGCATTTTCCAGATGCTCTAATGATTCTGCCAATCTGCTCTCCTTAAAGCAGAGTTGACCTAGCTGGAATTTGAAATATGAATGTCAAGAGCCAGAAGAAATACTACAACACTATAGCGATTCAGTAAAATGACGGAGGTGGGATTTGAACTCGGAGAGCTGGAACAAAGACTGCAAGTAATTCAGCCTGATCCTCTAACAATTCTGCCAGTTTGAATAATTCTTTTTAATTTTGGTGCAAGGCCAGCAATTTTGAAGAGAAGTGGCAAGTCACTTTCATCCCTGAATCCCAGTACTTGATTTGTACTTTATTTTATCAATCCTGAAAGTTTGTAAGGCAGTGTCAACCTTAGAGGAATTTGAACTCAAAATGTAGAGCCAGAAGAAATACCACCAAGCATTTTATCTGACATGCTAATGATTCTGCTAGCTTGCTGCTTTAATAATGATGATAATAAAAATAATATATTACCGCTACAGAATAGAACAGGATGTTAGCTATTTTTCAAGTGTTAAATAGTGAGAATTTTATTTTAGTTCTGTTACAGGTTGTTAAAGTTTTCCAACAGCAGCAGCTTCATGTTATCCAATCAAACAAGCCAGAGTAAATTGCTTCTGAAATGAAAGAGTTAAATTTGTCTGTGCCTGCTAGAATCCCATCCCCTTGTGTCCTGCATGCTTCTATGTAATTTCTTTTACAGAACTCTTGAGAATACTGGAGTTACTTTTTCTTATTTATGCTATTCCAAGTTCTTTGCTTTCTATAGATAAGTTATCTTCATACCTATGTACTATTTTAAACATTATCATTGCTTACAAGTTACATTATGGATGGATATGTGGTAGTGGTTTCCTTTCATACTTGGAATACCTCTAATAGTTTTTTTTCTTCATATTTTTTTGGTGAGGTTTTTCGTCTTCCTTTTTCTCTCACTTTCATCATTGAGATTTAATATTTTATTCCTTTCCTCTAGTCTAGTTTATTGCACCTTGTAACCAGCATTCAATTTCATCATCATTATCATTGTCTGACGTCCGCTTTCCGTGCTGGCATGGGTTGGACGGTTTGACTGAGAACTGGCAAGGTTTCTACAGCTGGATGCCCTTCCTAACGCAAACCACTCCAAGAGTGTAGTGGGTGCTTTTACGTCCACTGGCACGAGGGCCATTCAGGCGGTACTGGCAATGACCACACTCAAAAGGTGTTTTTTACATGCCATCTGCACAGGAGCTAGTCCGGCAGCACTGGCAACAACCATGCTCGAATGTTGTTTTTCACGTGCCACTGGCACATGTGCCAGTAAGGTGACGCTGCAACAATCATGTACAAACGGTGCTTTTTACATGTCACCGGCACAGGAGCCAGTCAGTGGCCCTGGCAATGGTCATGCTTGGATGGTGCTTTTAACGTTCCACTGGCATGAGTGCCAATCATGTACTGTCATCAGCCACATCAGCGATTCTGATTTCACTTGCCTCAACAGGTCTTTGCAAGCAAAGTTTATTGTCCAATGAATTAAGCTTACTCATAAGCAGGCTGGTTATGCACCACTGGCATAGGCCACGGGTTATGGTCTCACTTGTCGGGTTTTCTCCAGCACAGTATATCTTCAAAGGTCTCGGTCACTATGTTCGAAGGTTGTGCTTCACCACCTCATCCCAGGTCTTTGTGGGTCTACCTCTTCCACAGGTTCCCTCAACTGCTAGGCTGTGACACTTTTTTACACAGCTGTCCTCATCCATTCGCAACACATGACCATAGTAGCGCAGTTGTCTCTCTTGCATACCACATCTGATTCTTCTTAGGTTCAACTTTTCTTTCAGAGTGCTTACACTCTGTAGTGTATGCACACCAATATTACACATCCAGCAGAGCATACTGACTTGCATTATGCAAGAAGTTGAACATTTTCTTGGCTCCTGACACTGCATGGACCCTAAGTAAGGCATGTGTAAAATTTGAATGAAATCCATTGGGTAGTTCTCGAGTTTTAGTGATGCACATATACACACTCAGACAGACAGACACATTCTCAGCTTTATATATACCAATACCTCTCATATATATAGATATATATGAGAATATATATGTATAGGGTCTATGAGTATTTTTATATTTGTATATATCTATATATAATAAATACACATGATTTATGAGAATATGTGTATATATATATATATATATATATATATATGTGTGTGTGTGTGTGTGTGATTGGTTTTGTGTTCTTTTATTCTTTTATTTCTTTGTCATTGGACTGTAGTGATATTGAGGCATTGCTTCAAAGGGTTTAAGTCAAATAAACCACCCTTAGTACTTCTTTTTTCTAAGTGTGGTACTTACTCTATAAGTCTCTTTTACCATACTTTTGCTGGGACGTAAACAAAACACAATAGATTGAGAAGTGGTGGTGGAATATGACACGTACACAAAGACATGCACACATGGTTTCTATCTATCAAATTCACATGGTTTCTTTCAAGTTCCACATGGTTTCTATCTATCAAAGACACTTGCCCAAAATGCCATGCAGTAGAACTGAACTCAAAACCTTATGGTTGCAAAATGAGCTCTTTCCCCACACAATAGTACCTGTGCCTATGTGAAGAAATGATTTAAATAAATAAATAAATCATGTTTTTCTGAACCCTATTGCAATTGTCAGAAAGTGTTTCTAAATCAAATTTGAATTATTTTTAATTAATTATTCAATTTATGAATATAGATATTGTGTTGATTTGTTTTCTGATAAAACATTTGATTTATTATCAACTCAAGTAAATTACATATATATATATATAAAACATTAATTTCTAACAATTTTTACTACCAAACACTACACATTTACATACACACACACATGCTGTAGTTATCAACTTATATTTACTAAATTCTCCAAATAAATATGTAGCAAATTAATCTATTAAACTTACTGAGAATCATCATTTTAACATCCTCTTTTCCCAAGTGGATGTTAAAATGATGATTTCTTGCATTGATTGAAATTTGTTGAGGTGGGTGTCTTTCTTGTGGCCAACCCTCACCTGTTTCTGAGCAAAGTAATATTTCCCCATGGTCAGATGTTTTTTCATGGAAGATTGGAAACAAAAGACATATGATGGTGATGCTCACTTACAACTATCACTTGAAGGCAAAGAGACAGTAAAACAGATACACATACACACAACAGGCTTCTTCCAGTCTTTCTACAAGATCCAGTCACAAAGCTTTGGCCAAATCAGGGCTATAATGGAAGACCCTTGCCAAGGTGCCACACAGTTGAAATTGAACCTGAAACTATGAGGTAGTAAGGCAAATTTCTAACCACGACTGTCACAAATATATTAACAAGCAATAAATATATAGAAACATAATGCAGACTACATATTTGATATTATATTAGTTCATTTACTTAATTTTGTGTGTGTGTGTGTGTGTGTGTGTGTGTGTGTGTGTGTGTGTGTGTGTGTGTGTGTGTGATGAAGAGAATGAGCTTATATTGAATTCAATGAAAATTGTATATATCATCAAAGACTTAACTAGTAGTTTGAGATTGTAAAAACACATTTTAATCTCTTTATTTATCCAGTTTTCAAACTCTGCCAACATACTCCGGAATCTTTTAAAGCAAAGCTACCAAAATAAAATAAATATTTTCTAAGTTTCCTGATTCAATGATAAACAACCAAAGAATCATTTTTGAGACATGAAATCATAAAAAAGAATGTTTGCTTTTGTTAAAATTGTGATTATTTTTACATCTGGTCATTTTAGTACAATAACATATATTTCAGTCAAATCCTTGTAGATATGGACTGACTGTAAACAGACACTAACCTTTCTTAATATTAATACTAAACTGTATCATCATCATTGTTTTGGATCAACTTTTCCATGCTTGCATGGGTTAGATGGAGTTTGTTGAGGCATTTTCTACAGCTGGCTGCTCTTCCTGCTTCCAGCCCTCACCTCTTTCCAAGCAAGTTAATGTTTGCCCATAGCCTGACTTGTTTTTCTTGGAAAACTGGAAATAAGCAGTATTGCTGGTTTGCTTACAATATCATGTTTTAAGACAAGACTACACACACACACACACACACATATTTCTGTATGTGTATGTGTGTGCGTGTGCGGTGTGTATGTATATATATGTTTGTGTGTGTGTCTGGATGTTTTGTTGTCCCTTTCTTGTATCACCTAACTGTCTGGATGTTTTGCATTCTTGTCCCATTTTGTAATTTTGATACACACACACACACACACACACACACACACACACACACACACACAATGGGATTCTTTCAGCTTCCTTCTGCCAAAATCACTCTTCTACTATAACCTGGGATTATTGTAGAAGACACTTGCCTAAGGTGCTATGCAGTGGGACTGAACCCAAGACCTGATTGGGCACTAAGTAGTAAGCTTCTTAATCACACAGCCAAAAAAAAAAAAAAAAAAGAAAAACTACCAATATATTCAATTTAGAAATTAGAGTAATGGTTTTTCTCTACACAATATTAACTTTTGATCACCAAATTCAGAAGTTTTTCTTCAAGAAACAATTCATTTACTTAAAGTTAACTGTTGAATATATTTTAAGTAGTGAAAATTTTTTATTTAAAAAAGGAGGACTGGTTGGCATAAATACAACTTTTACTTTGATTATCTGTAGATGCTGAAACTAGAAACAACACACTGAAAGACCATTTATGGTAAACCTGCTTACAACAATACAAAAATGTAAAGCATTTTTATGATTTTGTTCTCTTCAGCTTGGTATTGCTCTTGATTTCATTTCATTTCTTCGTTTCAGCATTCTTACTACTCATTAATTATTGATAATGCTACTACTAGTCACTTTTCTAATAGTAATAATAGCTTGTGTTGTGTTTTTTTCTCCCTATCCACTTAGAGATGCTATCATACATGTCTAAATAAAACAAAGCATATCCATGCACTTGATAACAATCTTGTAATAAGTTCCTAAAACAAAATACTCTAGATTCTGAAAATGATAACTTTTCCATTTTTAGCGTATATTCATTCATCAGTAGAAATCCCCTCCCCCTTACATATTCTTGATTCTCTAAATGTTTGCAAAACTTTTGTTGTTAGTTATGGTCGTTTTCATATTCATGTATTTTTGATGTCTACTTACAAATCTGGAATTTATATGCTATCTGAATCAGAAAATATTTAGCCATGTAGGAGACTGCCATATAATGTTAGATTAAGATAGGGTGGCTCCAGAAAATGTAATTTTTTTTCTCTTTTATTGTTGTTCTTTTTGTAAATTTGAGATAAAGACAAAAAGTATATATACTTGGATAGGTGTGTAACATAGCAAGATTTTATTACTTGTTGATTCAAAGAGAAAGGACTTATGAAGACCTTGTTGAGGCCATTCCATGGTAGAAGACATAGCAGTTTAGGTGTAACACAGTACCAGTTATCAGTTAAGAAATAAAGGCATATTGAAATGCTTGCATAATGAAAAATTTGGTTGTGATAGGAGTTGGTGCTCTTTGTACATTTTCTTTTTTCTGTTCTTTACTCTGTTTTATAATTGCATAGAAATAATTTTAGCTTTCATATCTGTTAAAATTTATATATATTTTCTTAGCTTTCTGAAACAAGATATCATCCTTTGAGCATCATTATATCATTTTTCTATGCTAAGTGCATTTCTTTTGTCATATATACTTCATAATATGTTATTCTATGAAGTTTAATTTTCTTCATCCTTGACTATATTACCACCAACTTTATCAATGAGTAAGTGAAGACGTGTGGCCTAGTGGTTAGCATGTTGCACTCATGATAACAGGATTGTGGTTTAGATTCCAGGACCTGGTGGTGCATTGTGTTCTTGAGGAAAACACTTCATTTTACACTACTCCAGTTCACTCAGCTGTAAATGAGTAACCCTGCAACCTTAGAACTTGTGACAGTGCAAACTTTTTATCAACAAGCATCTTTTCAAACCAATGTGTTCATATCTTGTATGTATCTAATGTGTTTTTTCTCAGTGACCCACACACAATAGTTCATAGCATTTTGGGGTTGCTTGTATTGTCAGTAGCTCCAGGGGCTTTGGTCAACACAAAGTAATAATTTGTTGTTTATTTCAATGAAGGTCTCATTATATGTTGTAGACCTGTTGGTTTATTGGTTGCACATCTTATAAAAGAGAAACTGATCTCCATGTCTGCCCATCACAACATTTCAGAAGGGGAAGAGAAAAGGTTGAGAGACAAATACAGTGAGAGAGAGAGAGAGTGTGTGTGTGTGTGTGTGTGTGTGTGTGTGTGTGTGTGTGTGTGTGTGTGTGTGTGTGTGTGTGTGTGTAAGGTAGGTAGGTAGGTAGTGTTGTAACTAAGAAGTTTTGATTAGAAATGCAGGGATTTTAAGTGCAAATCTGTCAACACGATGCAACACAGACTTCAAAAAAAAAAGTAACTATATATGTGTGTATGTGTGTATAATATAGTTATCTTTTTGGCTGTTTGTGTGTGTTTCTGTGTCTTTATTTAGAAAGTGAGGAGAAAAAGTTCTTGAGAGAAAGTGTGTGTGTGTGTGTGTGAGATAGATAGATAGTGTTGTCACCATGGTGATGAATTTTGGTTAAAAACAGAATTTTAAGTGCAAGTCTATCACACAACGCAACACATACTTTAAAAAAAAAGAATAAGTGTGTGTGTGTAATACATGTAATCTTTTTGGTTATTTTTGTGTGTATGAATTTCTATATGTCTTTCAACATATAGATTTAAAATAGAGATTTAAAGTAAGTCTTTCATTATAATGACAGGTTGTTATTGAGAGAGAGTGAGTGTGTGTGTGAAAGATACAATTAAAATTTGTATCAAGGAAAATAAACAGGATGTTGTTGAGCATATCAATGTGATCATTGTAGAAGGATCTATTTCATCTTGACTAGGTTGTTATCCAGCTGCATAGCAACCAGTAATGACAAGTTCTGAATATAAAGCTTAAGAAGTACGGGGGGGGGGGACTCCTCTTTATGTAGGTATCACTATGAATTTTGAAAATATTTAAATGTAATTTCTACTGTACTTTTTCTTGGAGAACACTCAAAAAGAAACATTTGATTCCTCATTTGTGAAATTTAGATGGAATATTTTAGGAAATACAACAATGTCATATCTTTGAAAGTGAGGTGATAATCATCTTCAAATTATACGAATTAATAGTACCTTAGTATAGTAGTTGCCTATTGTTTTTTCCAGGTTCTTGGAAAGAAAATTTGTTTTTGGCAATTTTTAAAATAAAGCCTATTTTGTTACATGTCAGTCAATTTTGCAGTATTTTCAGACCTAGCTAAATCCAAAAGTACAAGCTACAGGGACTTGAGTTTTGGCACATTTGTAGTTGGTATAGAACTAAATAAATCCTGAGATTTTGGAACATGACAGTTTTGGATTGGGATGCCAACATAAGTTAGATTTTCTCCGTTTTGACAGGATCTTTACATTTTTTGTTTTTCCAGTCACAGTTCTGGAAATGATGGAGGTAAGCTTTTTATGAAAATAATTTTTTGAAAATTTGATTCCCTTTCCCCTCTCCTTCTCTCCCTCTCCCCTGGACTGATTTTGGCCACCTGGCAACTAAAGTGAGATTGCCAGCCCTGATGCATCGGGCGATATGATATGTTTGAGAAGACCTGTTGAGTCAAGTAAAACCAATATCGTAGCTGTGGCCAGTGTCCCCTGACTGGCTCCCATGTCGGTGACACGTAAAAAGCACCATCTGAATGTGGCTGATGCTAGTACCCCCTGACTGACCCCTGTGCTGGTGGTACATAAAAAGCACTATCTGAACGCAATTGATGCGAGGCCCACCTGACTGGCTCCTGTGCTGGTGGCACGTAAAAACTACCCACTACACCCTCAAAGTGGTTGGCATTAGGAAGGGCATCCAGCTGTAGAAACATTGCCAGATCAGATTGGAGCCTGGTACAGCTGCTAGCTTTCCAGACCTCAGTCAAACATCCAACCCATGCCAGCATGGAAAACATGTTAAATGACGATGATGATTTTCAAATGAAAAGATGTGTGATTTAAGGGAGATTTAGCTGTTGTTTCTAGCACATCCCACGACCATCTCAGAATTGCATATGCAGACCTAGAGTAAAAAAATAAACAAAATGTGAAAATTAATTCCTTGCTTTAAGCATAAGACATTAAAAACATGTCAGTTACAGCAAATTTGTAAGTAGGAGAGAGAGGAAAGACAAAACAAACTTAAAACAAATATGTAAACAATAACATAAATTATCTGACTATATTCAAAATCAGAAAAAAAAATTACATTTGACTAATAGTTTTCAGTATTATGTTCATTGCACATTGTAGGTGCAGGCATGGTTCTGTGGTTAGAAAGTTTGCTTTCTGGCCACATGGTTTCAGGTTCAGTCCCACTGTGTGGCACCTTGAGCAAGTGTCTTCTATAACCTTGAGCCAACCGAAGCCTTGTGATTGAATTTGGTAAGCAGAAGTTTCTGTTTGTGTGTGTGTGTGTGTAAGTGCTTGTGTCTCTTGACAGAGAGGAAGGAATGTATTTTTTATTGGCAAACTTTAACCAATATTTCTCAAAAGAAAACAAAATTTTACATGTACAAGGATATCTGCTAGGTTTGCTTAGCAGCTCTCCACACACTGTTAAAGCAGCAAGAGGAAATAAATAACATTCTTAATATGACATGCTAAGTTTGGGCTCAATTTAGTGCTTTTTTTTTCCTTTTTTTTTTTCCCGTAGAAATATATGTTTACTTAGAAAGTAGCTTGTCCATTTCTTGAAATTTTTGCTCAAACTTGATATTTGAAGCTTTGAATTAGTATTCCATTTGACCTATTGCCACATGCAGATATGTCAGTTTGGCAAGTCGGGTTTTTACTGACGTTGTGCTTTTTCGCCAAATTGTGGCTGGATTCAGCAACGACCATATTGAATTCTCGAGCAATTTATTTTTCTTATGATATAAAAATCTTGAAAATATGTTCTTTTCAAGGTGAAAATTAATGATAAAATTTTCACTTATATATTTTGTAATGATTATCTGACCTACCCCCATCAATATTTATATTAAAATAAGGCAAAAGCATTCCTCTTCATGACTGTATGATTTTCAACACAACTCCAGCTCATTGAACTAGAACAGGGGCTACTGTTCGGCTGTCCAAAAAAACGAACAAACATTGTAGATGTGTGGAATTACCCGGTTGTTTGAGGGACCTTGACATGATATGTAACTGTCAGATTTTAATCAAAACTATATAAGAAAGTTCACATCCAGAATTTTCAAATGGTATATAATTTTCCATGGGAAAAAATTATTTTGACATGAAAATGATGAAACAAAAGGTGTGATTTTCTGTTCAAACTGTTCTTGTCTCCATTGTACGGCACTCTATAGTGATACCTATTTTATGTTCTAAAAGTTTATTCATAATAATTTTTCTGTCTTGGAATGGAAAAGAATGCAGGTTATGTGATTGATGGTTTGAAGAATTTGAAGTTAGTTGTTGCTCATAGAATAGTTATTGACCATCATCATCATTTGATGTCCACTTTTCCATACTTGCATGTGATGATAAAATTTGCTGAGGCAAATTTTCTGCAGTCAGATATCTTGTTGTGAAACCTCACATGTTCCCTAGCAAGGTAATATTTTCTCACAGCTAGACATGTTTTACACAGAAGACTGAAAACAAACAACCTCACTTGTATGGTGATGATGCTTATTTACAACCATCATGTGATGTCTAGACAAGGGTACATACACACACGATAGACTTCTTTCAGTTTCCATCTGCCAGATCCACTCACAAGGCTCTGGTTGACCTGAAGCTATTATAGAAGACACTTATCCTAGATGTTATGCAATGGGACTGAACCCAAGACCACTCAACTGGGAAAAAAGCTTTTCAACCACGCAAATACTATTGTGAATTTCATTTGAGTATGATGATTGAAGTGATGGATTATTGAAAGATGAATTTGGGAAAGTTATAATTACCTGATTTTTTTTACATGTATTTGTTTTCATTTTAAAGACCTTCATAGCCACATGCCCCCATCCATCTCCCAGGAAGACATGGGACAAGGTGGTGAAGCATGATCTTCGAACGTTGGGCCTCATGGAGGTGATGACAAGTGACCAAGACAAGACCTTTGGCAATATGCTGTGCTTGAGAGGACCCATCAAGCCAAGTGAAATCATAGCTGTGGCTGATGCTGGTGTTACATAACTGGCACTTGTGCCAGTGTCATATTGAAGTGTCTGCACTGGTGGTATGTAAAAAGCACCCATTACACTCTTAGAGTGGTTGGTGTTAGGAAAGGCATCCAGCCATAGAAACCATGCCAAATCAGACTGGAACTTGGTGCAGCTCTCCAGCTTACCAGTTTCAGTCAAATTGTCTAACCCATGCCAGCATAGAAAGCCGATGCTAAATGATGATGATGTAAGGGTAAGTAGAATTTCTTAGGTATAAGTTACATTTTAATTTCCCACCATTATACAAATTTACTTAAATAAGTGAAGTTTTTTTTTTTTGTACTATGTCTAAACAAAGAAATGTGATATCAATTCAACTTAAAATTAGTTGCACAAGTCTTTATACAATAATAAGTACATTCCCCTGTTGTTATTGAACATTTATAAACTAAGTTTGGTTTTATAATGGACATTTTAGATGATTTTTACAATTCTATAAGTGGTTAATCCTATTATTGAGAGATATTTTGTCAGAAAAGTTCACATTTCATCTGTTATCAATATTAGATGTTGAGCTAGAAATCTTTTTTGTATTAATATATGATTCAGCTGATATATGTTTTCCCAATTCAGGCTGGTCATTTTGGATTTATTATGTAGAACCCTAGGTTATCATCACTATTGTTCCTAATATTATTGTTATTATAATTATTGTTATAATTATTATTACCATTTCCACAACTGTTGTTGTTGTTGTTGTTGTTGTTGTTGTTGTTGTTGTTGTTGTTCTTCTTCTTCTTCTTCTTCTTCTTCGTCTTCATCTTCGTCGTCGTCGTTCTGAGTTCAAATTCTACCAAAGTCGACCTTGTCTTTCATCCTTTCGGAGTCATTCTAATCGACTAGTTCCCTTCCCCAAAATTTCAAGCATTGTGTCATCAGAAGAAAGGATTATTATTATTATCAAGGTGGTCAGTTGGCAGAATTGTTAGCACAGCAGGATAAATACTTAGTGGCATTTCGTCCATCTGCATATTCTGAGTTAAAATTCCACCTAGGTTGACTTTGCCTTTCATCCTCTCGGGGTTGATAAAATAAATACTAGTTGAACATTGGGGTTGATTTAATTGACTTAGTCCCTTCCTAAAACCTACTGGCCTTGTGCCAGAATTTGAAACCATTATTGTTGTCATTGTTGTCACCACTGCCGTCGTCATTAAGGCAGCGAGCTGGCAGAATCGTTAGCACACTGGACAAAATGCTTAGCAGTACTTCACCTGTCGCTACGTTCCGAGTTCAAATTCCATTGAGGTTGACTTTACCTTTCATCCTTTCTGGGTCAATAAAATAAGTACTAGTGAAACATTGGGGTCGATGAAATTGACTTATCCCCTCCCTCAAAATTGCTGCCCTTGTGGAAAAATTTGAAACTATTATTATTATTATTAAGGTGGTGAGTTGGCAGAATCATTAGCATGCCAGAATAAATACTTAGTGGAATTTCATCCACCTGTACGTTCTGAGTTCAAATTCGGCCAAGGTTAACTTTGCCTTTCATCCTTTCCGGGTTGATAAATAAAGTACCAGTGAAACACTGGGATCAATATAACTGACTAGTCCCCTCTCCCAAAATTTCAGGTCTTGTGCCTTTAGTAGAAAGGGTTATTATCATCATTGCTACTTCTTCCCTTATTACGTCTACTTTAGCAAAGGCGGAGGTATTGTTTCCAGTCATGTTTGTTTGTTTGTTTTTGTCTGTGGATAAGATATCTCAAGAACTGCTGGATGGATTCGGATGAAACTTTCAGGGATGTTTGGCTTCGTGACTAGCACAAACTGATTAGAGTTTGGGATCAATTCGGTACCGGACAAGGATTCTGGATTATTTGTTATATTTACTTTACTTCATATGAAGTATTATGGCCTTAGGTTCACTTTCAAGTCTTTCTCTAATTATCTCCCTTGAAAGCATGCTCATGGTTTCCATATAAGCTATGGCAGCATTACTGTTTCCAAAGCTGTATTTTCATTTTTCTATTATTAATTTTACTCGCATATCTTAGTAGAAACTGATGGATAAAGAAATCAAATTACATAAACAAATGGCAGCAAAACTGTTCCAAAATTAAATAACACTAACATATTCAGTAACAATAATGAATTTAATTTACCCTCGACAATTTTTAGATTTACCAATTTTGAATATATCACTCCTGTTTAAAACCTTTTACCTACTTGACAATTGCATTTCTAGCCCTGCCTTGAAGGAAGCTTTACTTCTTGGACTTGCTTTTTTGTGTGCAATGATGTTGTTAAACCTCCATTAATAGCACTGTATGCAGGTCCTTTCTGTTTTCTTTCATACACGAATAAAGTTTTCACTATAGACTTTAATGGTTGTAAAGACACTATATCAGTGGATAGACTAAAAAAGCCTTCATAGAGAAAACTGTCCCTGTTCTCACTGCAGACTTCACACACACACACACCATTACAAACATGGCCACACACCCACCTTCACATTCCATGACTACAAGGGGGATCGATCAGGTACCGGACAAGGATTCTGGATTATTTTTCCATTTTTTTTGCTTAATTTTTGAGAGTGGTCAGGTTCATTTCTAGTATTCTTGTTTATGAGCGCAGCTGAGTTTATTTCAGATATTCTCATTTCAGAAATCATCTCCAGCTAATCATTGAGAGGATGGTGGTGTTGCTTTGGCAGAGGTTTGCACTCTCTGAGTAGTCTTGTTATTATTATTTTCTTTTTCAATCAAATATGAGATTGGTTAATATGCATGATTACTATATTACAAGCTAATTAAAAATGTATAATTCTTCATTCTTTTGTGTTTATATGCACACACATATACATACACACACACCTATATATACATGCACACTTCCTTCTGTATACTCAATAACTTCATCCTGTTGTGCTATCAGCCAGCACATACTCTCCTTTAAACCACCTCTCAATCTCCTCATGCTGCCATCTTATCACCCACTGTCCACCTAACACCATCCTTATATATTCCTGCCTCCTTCCCATCATTCTCTTATTTTTTCCACCCTCCTACCAATTCTGGTCTTTCTGATGTCATTGCTCTCTCTCTCTCTCTCTTCACCTGAGCAAATATTCATTCCCTAGGTTATTGAGCACTTTCAACACTTACATTTATGCCTCTATCTCCTTTCTCAAATACCAATTTCTGTGCTCATTGTTCCCCCTGTTCTTTTCCATCTTGGTCTACACACTGTAGGTCACTGATTGCTCTCTGTATTTACATTTATTGTGTAGTGTGATGTTCTGCATTTTCAGTTTCAGTGGCTAAAAACAGTGAAATTATAGTGTTGTGATGTTTCACTAAGGACTATTCAACCTCTACTAGTGTTCTACAAGAAAATGCATCCAGTACTCACTGTAAAGTGATAGGAAAGGCACCCAGCTATAAAAATCAAACTAAATTGTCTGTATGAGCACCAGTAGTTCCCAATGCAAGGTAACTCAGCTTGTAATGATCCTTCCAACCCATGCCAGCAGAGAAAGTGGTTGTAAAATGGCACTGATACAAGAAAGTTAATTAGTTTTGGAGTCAACATCTGACACAAAATTTTTGAGTTTAAATTCTACAAGTTTCACCTAATGCGATAAAGAAAAGTAAAATTTTCACTTCAAAATAAGTTATTTCAGAAAGAATATCTGTGTTCCTAAGTATGACATCTTTTTGGCTCAATCTGCCTAGCTAACTGTTGCTTTACGATTCATGTTATTAACAAAAAAAAAGAAGAAAAAGAAAAAAAAAAGTGATTCAGTATTGTAGAATAGATCTTGGGTAGGAAGAAACTCTAGGGAGAGCTGAACAGCAGGTCTTCAGAGAAGAAGCCCCACCTTATGCAAGTGTTTCAGCCCTTAATTAACTTCTTACACTCTGAGAGGCCAGGCCATCTGCAGGTCATGGCACCTGGATACCCCTCTGCTGCCATATTCTGTAGCAGTTTGCATTACAACCCCTCCTATATAATACTCACTTCACACAATCCTATTATAAAGTTGATGGAGTATCTATATAGTTGCCTACTAGGGTCAGTATTGCAGTTACTTCCTAGTATCTTTAAAATGAAGACCCTGTGTTCTTAAATTTTAAATCCTAAAATAATATACTCTTAATAAGGATGGCATGATCACTGTTAGAACAGATTAAATATTGATGCTTAACCTAACTAAACTACCATCTTGAATATTGTACAATTGCATGCATATACATTATGATGCTAAAATTGCTAGTAGTTCCTTAACAGATCATTGTCTGTATTATAGATTTACTTAAGTACAGTTTTATGGTGTGCTACACAACAATAGCAACTATGCTGCTATTATTCTCACTAACTTTATTACCTGGCCTATTAAATTTACTCTTTCTATGTGGTTCCCCCATCTCACACACATTCATGCATGTTTTCCTTGTCTTTATAGCAGTTAATAATAGCACAGAATTGCTAATCAGTGTGATTAGCACCTTTGTTAATTAACTAATTAGCTAAACAAGTCAGAGCCATTTTACTTATTCAGATGCTTCCAGCCTCTTAGTTTATACTCTTGAGGCTCCTGATTTCACTATCTTAATTGCTTCTCATTCTACTATATAACTATAGAGAGAAAAATGTTGCAAACCTTCATGCAGCAAATATTGGGCAGCACAGAACAAATTCTGTAATATCCTATTTTTATATAAAATAAATTTAACAATAATAAGTTCATTTTTATAGATTTGTTTTCAGGAAATTTTGATTTTACACACACGCACGCACGCACGCACGCGCGCGCGCAAGGTGTATATAATAAAGGGAATGAAATAGTTGCTACATTATGATCTTTTAAATTGTTTTTTGAATTTGATTATAACTCATTGGCTTTCAGTTTCTCTCAAATTATTTTTCTGAGTTGTCTGTTTTGATTATTTTGAGACTCCACACAAATAGATTTTTTATTTCTTAAATGGGAAATTGAGCAGAATAATTTCTTCACTCCTTTTTCTTAATTCAGTGTGCCATTTACTAAAAGACTATTAAATGTTTTAGTTATAATGTAAAGAATATCTTTCAAAATTAAGCACAACTAAATATCTTCATTAAATTTTCTACAAGATCAGCTTATAATATCTAGAAAGCTCTTGGAAAACTGTTGTAATTCAATTCCTCCATTCTTTTTCACTGATAATTGTTAATTAGGTACATGCTAAAACCCTATCATTGTGCCCTTAACTCTTTAGCATTTAAACTGGTCATATCAAGCCCAAATATTCTACCTGTTCTTGTGATCTGCCTTCAAACACCTGATCTACAATGTCACCCTAAAAATAAACAACCACATCATCAAAATTTCAAAGCTACAAGATTTAAAACAATGTGAATAAGTAAACATTACATTTGATAGAATAATCTGAATGCTAAAGGATTTTTTAGTTAGTTATGCTGAGATTTTTACATTGGAGGTAATATATAATGGTCATCATTTTAGAGTATACTTTTCCATGTTCGCATGAATCAGATGGGACTACATTGGAGCAGTGTTTTCTATGGTTGGATGTCCTTCATGGCACCAACCCTCACTGGTTTCCAAGCAAGGTAATAATCCCACAGTCTATCAAATACTGAACAGCTTGGACATAATTACGCTGGACTGGAAATAAAAAATACCATTTTGTTTATAAATATTGCACAACATGTCAAGAAGATTGGATGTGCCTTCATAGTGGACTGCAAGCAAACAAGACAATATGTATGATCAGTGTTATATTTGTTTACACAAACAGTGATGCATTTTACATGGAGAGCAAACATGAAGATCAGAGGAAATATGACCTTCTTCACATAAATACACATGGATATATCATCTTTGTTTTAATGTCCACCTGCTTGGGTCAGATGGAGTTATTTAAGGCAGATTTTCTCTGGTCAGATACTGTTTGTGTCATCAACCCATACCTGTTTCCAAGCGAGGTAATATTTCTCCCACAGCAGAACTTTAGAAGTGAACGACACTGCTTGTATGACAGTCGCCTGACTGGCCTTCATGCCGGTGGCATGTAAAAACAGCTACTACACTCTTGGAGTGGTTGGCGTTAGGAAGGGCATCCAGCTGTAGAAACTCTGCCAAATTAGATTGGAGCCTGGTATAGCCATCTGGTTCACCAGTCCTCAGTCAAATCGTCCAACCCATGCTAGCATGGAAAGCAGACGTTAAATGATGATGATGATGTGATGTCAAGATAAGAAGATACACATATACACACAGTGGGTTTCTTTCATTTCCATGTACAACTAGCTAGTTGCCTATATATATGTGTGCGCACGCACGCACGCACACACACACACACACACACACACACACACACAACCACACACACACAGAGGCAACTAGCTAGTTGTCAATCTTTCCACCATGAAGATAGAAGCCGACTATGTTAATGTTTATATGCATCCACTATTGGTTGCATGTCCTTGACTTTTTGTACACTCCATCTACCAACATTACAACTGTCACATAATTCCAAGCCTCCAGAAACAGCTATTGAACCTGAAATACCGTGCCTTCTCCTCTTAGCTTTCTGTATTTTTTGTACTCCATGTAAATTTATTCTGTAAATATATAAATATCTATATCCTTATACGTGAGTATCCGTCTTCTGAATATTTTCAGTTCTCTCTCTCCCCCTCTCTCTCTTTCTCTCTCTCTCTCTCTCTCTCTCTCTCTCTCTCTCTCTCATTGTTAAAGAGGACAACAAGCGTTAAAGCAAGACAAACATCTCAAGTCATATACATTATATTGATCGTTGATATGTTTGCGTCTATTTCTGGATATTGACAATATCAGGACTTTAATTTACATGGATTTACACAAGATTATACCTAAGGACTTATGGACTTGCTTCTACATGATCAGAAGGTTGAACTGTGAACTTTTATGCTTTTTTCTTTTCTTTCTTCATCTCATTATTCCTTTTCTCCTGTCCTCTGTCATCATTTCATTAATCGATACCCTTCTCATTTTCCCTATTGTCTCCGATGACAGAATATCCCATACTCTGGGATACCCCAGAAACAGCTGAAAGACTTTGAATTTTTCCCAATATTAATAATAATGGATATGACTTGAGGTGTTTGTCTTGCCTTAGCATTTGTTGTCCTCTTTAACAATTATATATCTGCTATATCAGAAATCAACAATGGCTCCATAACTACCATGTCAGCTATAGCCTTGGAGCCTTGGTAATCTGTAACAGCACTTAACTAGCATACCTAGTTGTTTAGATCACCTGTGAACTAAATCCCCATATTTTATATATTTATTCCTCATTCTTTGCTTCTGACAGCTTTTGTTCTGTCAGTTTTGTGTTTGTCTTTTCCTTTTTCGGCCCTCTGGGGTCTTCTAATGTGTTGGGAGCTGGGCCAGTATCATTGTTTCCCTTGTTCGCAGGCCTCCCAGTTGTGGCTTTGGTTTTATTCTTTTGAGAGACCACTGGGTCCTGGAGGCTTTCTCTATCTTTCCTGTCATCCTTGGTGCAGCTGTTTTCCAGGATGTTGTCAAAGGTATCCATGTGCTGTCTAATTAGAACATAGGAATGGAGGAATTTGCATTTCTTCTTCTCTGTTTGGGCTGTGATTCTGGGAAAGCCATTACTTCTAAGTGCTGCTGCAATGATGTTTTTTTGGGGGGGATCTCCTTCAGCAGCTTTCCAAGCTCTCACAAACAACTGCAATTCTTTTGTTGACCAGTTCCATGACATCTCTGCTAGGGATGTAGGAGAGGGAGGGGGAAAGAGAGAGCAAAATAGAGAGACAGAGATAGGAAGAGAGAGAGACAAGATCAACTTGAAGAGAAGCAGAGAGAGAGAGAGAGGGTAGAGCGATAAAAAGGGAGGGAAAGAGGGAAAAAGAGAGAGACAGGGGGAAAGATGAGACAGAGAAGAAGGGTGAGTTGTATAGTTATGAATGTGCAGACATGTACATCCACACAGGCATAAACTTTACAGGAAGACAGAGAGAGAGGCAAATATATAGGCAAGGATGGGAGAGAAAAGGAAAGATTATATCAAATGAGTAACTCATATATTCATATATATATACACACACACATACATGCACACGTACACATGAAAGTGTGTATGCATGTGTAAGTATATCTAAAAATATATTGTCATTATAAAGTCGAAATTGTCTATAAATATATTATATGATTATATTATTATTATTATTATTATTATTATAATAATAAGGTGAGGTAGTCAGAAAAGGAAAATATATTAAAAAATAGTTTTGTCTTACCTTCGGCTGGCTGAAAAGAAAAAGTACTTACTTTCAGTTCCTTCCATTTGAAGAAAAATAGACAAATCATATCAAACCTCCAAATCTTCATAGTTTCCATATTTTATGTTTTGATGAGCTACTTGCAATTTTAGGGACCATAATTTTGGAAGAAAATACAAAAATATGCATATACTGATGCAATTAAAGTGTTTTTATTTCTTTTATATATCCATGTCAGCACGTGTTCCTGGCAAAACATGTTGAATAGAACTTGATACTTTGACATTGGATAGATTTTCCTTGTACCTGCGTATAGTTCGATCGAAAGTGAAATATTCTTTTAAATATTGTATACTGGTCATACATTTGAGCTATATTTAAACTGAAAACTACTATACTTCTAATAACATCAATCTCTTGGAGGGTTCTACAATGCTTTTTAGAGCTGATTAGTACACAGTTTAACAGCACGGTGCTATCTTGTATATAGAAATTTAGAAATTTTTGAAACATTGGTTAGAATGAAAAACATTTCTGAATTGATTTCAATACCTCTCATTAAAAATCGATTTATAAATTTATTGCTGGTTTGCTGGCATAATTCTGGCCCCAACTCTGTTCATGAAGCTCATTTGTATGGAGTTAAAATGTAGGACTTTGTGTGATCTATCTACTTGTATCTGATAACCATGTGACAGACCGCCAGGTATATAAATCTTGATCCATGTTCTTATATGGAGAAACAGTTTAACACATTTTGTTTTATCATTTTCTTGACTGTTTCTTTTCTCCATTAGTCCCTCAGTAAGTTTTCCAGTGCTCAAAGTTCTCTCTCTCTTTTTCCCTCTATTTCCATGCTCTTCAGCATATTCAATAACACAGAACTTAAAGTCAGTGTCATAACTTGATTTCAAAAACAAAAAAATTACCCCTTTTATTGCTCAGTTTTGTTTCTAGTTTCCCTTTTCTCTCAGAAATACAGTGAATTTTTTTCATCTTATCTGTCAACAAATCTTTCAGTTTACAGGTGAACAGTTGAGACAAATATCTATATCTATAAAAGGCAGGATGTGTGTGTGTACGTGAATGTACTTTATGCATATCCACATATTAGCATGCATGTTGCTCCAATTTTAGGAGGATATTGGTCACGACCATGGCTGTGCTTTTGTCAACTTATTTTTCTTGAGGCACCCTTGGATAGTAAAAATAGCTTTTCAACCATGACTTTTACCAATTTTCAAGTCAGTGAAATCCGTAAGTTTGCTAACATGAGTTAAGTCCCTTGTCTTATAGATTAATTCACCCTACGACAATGCCTCCGAAATAAATTAGATTTGGACTACCTAAGCAATCTCAGCGTAGGAAAAGAGAAAGAGCTGAAGAGACTGACTATCAGCAGACCCGTTATTAAAATATTATAACTTTTTGGGCCAGAACCTGGCAATAAGGGCTTGCAGATATTCCGCTACAAAACATTCAGTAATATCGAAGCAGTAACTTTCATAAACCAAGGTATAATTTTTGGAGACTCTTGCTGAACCCAGTCAACAATGGGTATTTCTGCTAGTGAGCAATATAATATTTGTATCATCACAGATGACTTTGTTTTGTAGCAAAATCAAATTCTCCACAATCAATGGTGTCTGTTTTTGAGTGTGGCATTATTGTTTGTTATCTCCAATACCAGTATTCATGTAAATTGCATACTGACATGATCAACCTGCTCTATAGTACTTCATCATTTCATTTGTGTGTCTAGTAGGTAGGGAATGGAGTATGTGTTTATGTATACTGTGAATTTTAAACCCAGATCAACATTTGCTTGATAAGTTGCAAGCAGTTTTTCATACTCTATTGTTTCATACACCCTGCTATATATATATAAAATTCTTTGTTTCTCTGTCTGTTTCCAATGCATTCTCAAACGGCTCCAACAAATCAAATCAATTCAGCTAGTAAGTATATATGGTTTTATCGCTATCATAGAAAATGTAAGACAGTGATTTTTAATTCTTCATTAGCTTGAACAGTAGGTGTTAATTAACTTCCACTGTACTGCATGTGGCCACACTCTTGAAACAGTGGGAAATGTGTATCATTTAGTTTACATGTACAGTGCACACGCCTATATTTAAAAATCTGGGGAAAAATATATATATTATACATGAATAAATACTGTAAATAATGAAGTCAGAGCATAGTGTATTAGAATTATGTTTTGTTTCCATTCAAATTGGTTGATTATACTGATATCAGCCTGGGCATTTTGTTCCTTTGTATCAGATTGGTAGATAAAGTTAGATTCTTATTTTTAAGTAGTAAATAAATGCAGTCACTTAAATAGGCTGGTAAGGGTGTGACAGCATAAAGTGGATTGGAGATAACAATCAGAAGTGTATGTAGGTGTGCCATGAAATGATGCTGAGTCTTACTGTTTGGGTGGGGCTAACATTTTAAGTGGCAGTGTACTATGATGGAAGGTAACATTCTACAATTACATGATTAGTGTTAAAAAATATAAAAAAGCTACTTAGATTAAGGTAAATAGATGTATTTCTGGAAGTATCAAAATTATACTTAAAACTGAAAATCTTTTGAGCAATGTATCTAGGTGTAAGTGTGAATGTGTTCAGAAGTTTACTTCCCAACCACATAGTTTCAGGTTCAGTCCCACTTGGGCAAGTATCTTCTGCTACAACTTGGGGCCAACCTAAGCCTTGTGAATGAAGATTCAAATGTAAATATCTGATGGCTGTTGTTTACCATCATCAAAGCTTGTTCCTTTTGACAATGTGCATTTATAATACATGCAATTTGCTATATCAGTGAATCGAGCTGTGAATGCACAGCATCTAAATGGAAAAGCATTCTTCAATGATCATCAACAACATCAATCAGATATTCATATTCAAATCTGCCGGAACATATTAAGAATGAATAGATACATTATTGTTGGATTCACATTGTTCTCCATGCACTCATGAATAAATTTTTTCAAATTTTTTTTTATCAGTGTAACAAAATCGTTTTGCAATTTAAAAGTTCACATAAGTTAAGAATTTGTGGGTTGAAAGTGGTTGGATTACAAATATAAGAACATAAGAACTGATACTTGCCAGTGATAAATTTGTCTGTTGAAATATTTCCTATGTTAGCATTGCTTTTCATTCCAATAAAGATTTATGCTCTGAAACAAGACTGTCAAACCTTCTGTAAATAAACAATTTTCTTCAATAAAATTCATAGTTTCTTGTTTTGATGTTACTGTAGCTAACAGGACTGACATGAAATTTCTTGCTGTAAACTAAAACTGAACCTGTTCTCTTGCTTCCAGAATGTGTTGTTCATTAAATGATGGGAAAAACTTATCTGCTTCAAATATCATTTGTATAACAACTGTTGGCAGACAGGTATTTTTATCACATAAAAATCTTGCATACCAATTATCAGAGCTGAAATAAGTTTACTTTTTCATCTGAATGCCTCCAGTTGATATAGTTAATTATGTGTCTTCTGTTGAGTGACAAGACTATGGAAGTTTATTTATAATAAATAAAGAAATAAAAAAAAAAGTAGATTACAAATTTCCGAAACTCCTTAGAGGTTGGTTGCATTAGTGGTAGTGGTTAGACAGTTGGCTGTGTTTCCTTTACCATACGATACATTATGAAGGAAGACACACAATTTCACTGAATATTTCCAAATGTTTCATTTATTTTTAAGATCTATTATTTATTTATGTGTGTGTGTGTGTGTGTATAAACGGACATTAAAGGATGATGATATATACACAAACTTTTGTCTGCTCATTCTCAATAGTCTAATTGTGGGTAGGTAATTATTGTTGTTCCTATATTTTAATTTTGAATCATGTCTGATATTCTGAAGACTTTGTTTCAAGAATGCTTTTGATATGAATATTGTTCTGTAATATTAATTTCTTATGTAACATTTGGGTATTATATAATAGATAAATTTGACTCATTATATAAATTCTATTTTGCTTAATGAGCTCTTCGTCATTAATGGTAGACTCAGCAGGATTTGAAACAGGTGGTGTTAGTCAAAAACAAATATTAGGTTACTGGTGTTGGAGTTGATAATGTACCAACTTTAACTATTAAATTATATGATATTAAAATTTCCAACTTCATAGATACTGATTTGACTCTACCCCCCCCCCCCCCCCTCTCCCCACTTAAAAAAAGAAATCAAAACATTTCATGTCTATGTCTTTACTGAATGAAAGTCTGGTACAAACAGTTTTTTTTCTGAAAACAAGTTGTTAGTAAATTTGGGATTTGGATTTCTATTTTAACCCCACTACCCATAGCTGTATTTCTATAATATTTTTTTCTGGAAAAGCTTCCCAGTATTTTACAATAGAATAATTTTTTAATTCATTTAATGGACTCTTTCATGTTACATTCACTTAAATTTTATATTCAAATAATGCTTTAAAATTGAAAATAAAATGTGTGTCTAATTGAATGGTCATTTTTTCATTTGTTTTAGATTTTCAGTCTTTGTTTTAATTTTGATATACTTTGGATTTAGTAAAGAAAGGTATTCTTGATTTTCTTCTACAGTATTTTTATTATTTATTTCTTTTATATCCTTTGATAAAAACAACCTTTTTTAAAAAAAATTTTAAGCTTCATTTACTACTTATTCTTTCTTAACTTCTTCAATAACATCAAAAAAATTCAACACAAAATTACCTATGTTGTGTTTTCAATAAATTATTATTCTAATTACAAATAGAGGTAGTACCATGAAATGATGAGCTGGAGTTGAAGTTCTTGGATATTGACTTCAACAGTTCTAGTTAAAATTAAAAAAATGTCACGTGGTTAAGAAGCTCACTTAGCAACCACATGGTTCAAGGTTCAGTCCTGTCCAACTGCACGGTACCCTGGGCAAATGTCATCTAGACCAGATAATGCCTTGTGAGTGAATTTGGTAGAGAGAAACTCTGAAAACTCATTGTGTGTGTGTGTGTGTGTATGCATGCATGCATGCATGCATGCATATGTGTGTGCTTGTTTTGGTTTGCTTTTGTCTCCCACCAGTGTTTGATGGCTGGCCTAGGCTTGTTTTATAAATCAACAAAAGAGATCAAACAGAACGAGTACCAAACTTGAATAAATACTAGGGGTGAATTTATTCAACTAAACCCTTTAAAGCAGTGCCCTAGCTTGGTTGCAGTCAATGACTGAAACAAGATAAAAGATTCTAAATTTAATAATATAAAACAGCTAGTGTACAACTGCCTTGACTTCAATGGACTAGTGATAATAAAATTGATTTCCAATATTAGCTCTTTGGAACTGGTTTGGCTCATGCTGCCTCCATTCAGGCATTCTCATCTTACTCCTCTCTTCTCCTGTCACCCTTGTTTTATTTACCCCCCCCCCCCCCCCCCTCTCACCAGGTCTCACTAATCACTATGTCCAGCCCTTCCCCAGAACATTGGCTATCTGGAATTATCTTGCTTATATGTCTGGCATCAATCTCATTGATATTTGAGGGCCTTCAAAGCTAATTAGACTCTGCTCCTTTAAACCTCACAAGTTTTTAAAAAATGCTAAACATTTTGATAGCAGTGAACTTCAATACTGATTAATGATTTGTTTACTCTAGGGTGGATAAAGTCAGTGTCAACCATGGTGAGATTTAAACTCAGTCATAGATGTTTTGCCATAAGAACATATATTTAAGGACAGTTTGAAAAGACATTGAGATGTGACAATTATACCTTAACCTTTTAGTGTTCAGATAATCTCAAATGTAATGCTTATTTGTTCACATTATTTTGAATTATTCAGGTTCAAGAGGTTCACAATATTTGCTTGTAACTTAAACTTTTTACATAGAGATTTGAAATTTTGTCAGTGGGTGTTTATATACCAGTGGTTTATAGTTATGTAATTTTAGCTGATCTTGCTGATTAAATTTGACTTTTATGGGCAGGTAAATTTAATTAACAGGTGTAAAAGCAACAACCTTATGGATAAACACTAAACTGAAATCCTTAATGCATCTTACCTGTTTAATTTGTTAGTAAAATTACCCCAGATGTCAACTGCCAACAATCATGCAACTTTTCAAGATGAGGTACATTAATTTGAATTAAAATACAGGTATAATCGGTACAAGATTTTTTTCTTTCTCTATATTTCATTCAAGCATAATTATTAAAAATAAAGTACAGAACTCATTTACTAGTCAATATACCATTGGCTATGTACTCTTATACAATTTAATGAATACATTTACATCACACAATGTATCTAATAAAAAAAAGCTCATTAACAGGTGAGGTAAAGGTAAATACAGTGTGTAACATACTGAAAATTAATATGCATTTATCACTTTCACATATTATTTGTAATAAAATGAAAGGAATATATGATAGTATTACTGTCAAACAACAAAATATAGTTGTGTGCCATATTTCTATCATAAAACTGTTCAAAGCATCCTTTACACAAGAGCACTTTGCAAAATGAACACATATATGAGGTTTCAACCCGATATCCTTTTGCAGTTTTTCTGTTTTGCAGCAAACACAGTCTGCAAACTTTTTCCTTCCATTTATTTTTTCTGCTTTACAGAAATCAATATTTTCTCTTTTGACATCCACCTCAGTTAATTTTGCTTTTCCCTCCATTCTGTGCTTTCTAGAAGAAAAGCACTCATGTTACTGATTTTCAATGTCAACCTGAAATTTCAAATGGCCGCAGTCCTTTGGTGGCAGAGGTACCTTATGGCTTTTTACATAAACAATACATAAATTAATTATAGTTAGACATGCTGGAGATATATGGATCACCATACTTTATATCAGGATTTCAGCAGTTCCACAGTTGAGGAAGCTGCTTAGTACCAAGCATAATATTTATAGTAAAAGAAGCTCGCAATTCTGCAGTATCAGTTAGCTGACATAGTGGATTGGGTCTTTCACGAATAGAAATTATGCATTGAACATTTGTTTCCTTCTTGACGGTTTCAAAAAAACTTTTCAATAAAAATAAATAGTCCAGTGGTTGAGCATCAGGAGGTAGACTGTATTGTGAACTAGTCTTTCTGTGAAATCTGGAATTCTGGTTGATATAGTAATCTTCAACCATGTTGCCAGAATGTTTACAATATCATTTTTATCACTTCCGTTATCAAAATCTTCCTCATCCGACGAAGATTCATAAATGTCAGTATGATTTGTCTTAAGACAAATCACTGTTGTTTTCATTTATATTTTGTACATCATCAAGAGTAAAACCTTTGAAGTCGGAATTGCTACTTGTTGACACCATATTGTTAAAAAGTAAGATATATACTTCTTTTCAAATATTGAAAAAAAAAAAAGAAAAAAAAAGTCTCAAAAATTTCACCATATTTTTACTTGAATAAAGGCAGGAAAGGCTTATCTCTCATTATCTCAAAGCTACAAGAATTCAATAATGTGATTAATTTTTTAAGTGATTTCATAGAGAAATCAGATATGGTTGGATTTGGCCAGTTCAAACAAATAAAAGGGCATAATTTTTGGCTGGTTATGGCCAGTCTAAACACTAAATGGTTAAATAAGTTTGTTTAGTAATATGAGCAACAAATAAACAAGCAGCATAATCTTTTTGTATTAACATCTACTTTCCTTCTTTATAATAAACAGTGATTTCCAAGTTGAACAAGAATATATATCACTTATCTACGTAATATGTTTAAGTTGTTCCTTATCTTTTAAGGTATATTGCCATGTTAAATTCAACCAATATTTCCATCTTATTGTAGTGTTCATCTTTGAGTTAAATTTACCTTTTCTTGAAGTAGTTTAACTTAACACCTTATCTGAACCATTGTTGCCTCCTCTGGGTAAAACAGTGTCCAGCTTCACTGTTTAGTGTTCAACATTCTTTCAGTCTGTCAATCCATTATAGATAGAAACTTACCAAGCATCAGACATTTGGCTATATTCAATATTTAGGAATACAAAGATTATATGAGCAGCACTAGTAGTCAGTATGCAGATGTATAATGAAATTTATTATTTCAATTAATGGATATTTTATGTACAACAAGTATATAAATGTAACTGAGATTTTGTCCAGCCTATGTGTAAAAGACCATTAACTGCAATGATATTTTATATTATCTTCTAGTTTAGTACCTGTCAAAAGTGATGGTGTTTATTTGAATATAGAATAGCTTATGAAAAATTTTGCGTAATGGTTTATGGTGAAATCTAGTTGGCTGTCATTAGACTTGATAAAACGGAAACTTTAACAGTGAACAGCAAAATACCGGGCAAAAGAAGAATGCTTCATCATTATGGTACACAAGCATGTGGAACAATGGTTTAAGCTGAGATTGAAAAACAAATCGCTATCACCCAGTTTCATATATATTGTTTTATGACTACATGGTTAAGTACATGTTTTGTTTTGTGTGTTCATATATATCATCATTTAATGTCCACTTTTCCATGTTTGCATGAGTCTGACAGAGTTTGTTGAGGCAGATTTCTACGGATGCTTGCCATTTTTATTGCCAGCCCTCTCCTGTTTCCAAGCAAGGTAGTTTTCCCATAGCCGGGCATGTTCTTCACTGAAGACCGAAAATGAACAACCTTGCTTGTATGACAATGATGCTCATTTACAATCAGCGTGTGATGTCTTGACAAAGGTATACACATACCTACATTCATATGTATATATAATGTCTGTGCATGCACAAGTATTCATATATGTGTTTGTTTTATATATGTGTGCATATCCTAACCATTGTGCCTTTTCTGTATCTTCTCATTTTCTCTACTCACCATGCCATGACATAACTAAGAGGGAAATACTTGATTTGTGCATATTGAGCATCTCTCTTCCCCATGCCTCCATCCCTTATATCCTTCTACCACACCTTCCTCATGAATAATGATGATTGAGTTGGAAGGAATTGCATGCTGGCAACCTTTACCTACCCTCTGTGGCTCTCCTGTCATCATGCTCTCTTGGATGTGTTACCTTCATATATCCTCATTATCATCTAATCTAATTCTCCTCCACCACATTCTACCCATCCATATATAACATGGGGTAGCACTGCACCTCCTACTCAGGTCTTGGATTCTAACAAATCATCCAACCCAAACCGGCTGACCCATCCCGTTATGGGGTTTGCCTACTTAACTCTCTCCATTACTACTTCCTATCCATCTCCTTCAGACTAAGCCCTGACATTACATTCCCCCCTCTCTACTTCCCCCCTAATACTGTTGCCTCTGTTATTCTCTACATTATCATCCTCTCACAATAAATTTTTTCCTTCCATCATGAGGTGCTCTCTTTTGCTTTACAAACTGCGAGGCAACTCTAACAGTGTCATAAAAAAGCACTCTGCAGAGTGGGTGGTGTTACAAAGGGCATTCAGCTCTAGAAATTATGCTAAAAATGACACTTTGGAGGAAGACATCCCCCAATCACTTGCATTTTGTCAAACCCATGTCAGCATAGAATGTTGATATAAAGTAATGCTAATGATTTGTCTGTATTTGTGGTATTTACAAGTATGCATATGTCAGGCCCCTTGTGAGCACTAATGATAACATGTTACTCAGTATAAACTGTTGCATGATCAGGTTTGTCAGCGACTAAACTGGCAATCCTATCAAGCTTGCTTGGTGAGAAGATGACTTTGGACACTCTGCTGGATAAAAAATAAGACCTTTCAAAAAGCAGTTAAGCTCAGGGAAGTCAGTGACTGTCCTATAATGTGTGTGTGTGTGTATATATCATCATCATCATCATTGTTTAACGTGGGTTTTCCATGCTGGCATGGGTTGGACAGTTTGACTGAGGTCTGGAAAGCCAGCAGCTGCACCAGGCTCCAATCTGATCTGGCAATGTTTCTACAGCTGGATGCCCTTCCTAACGCCAACCACTCCGAGAGTGTAGTGGGTGATTTTTACGTGTCACTGGCACAGGAGCCAGTCAGGTGGCTATCACATTTGGATAGTGCTTTTTATGTGCCACTGGTATGGGAGCTGGTCAGGGAGCACTGGCATCGGCCACGTTCGGATGGTGCTTTTTATGTGCTACCAGCATGGGAGCCAATCAGGTGGTCATGGCATTGACCACATTCAGATGGTGCATTTTACATGCCACCAGCACGGGAGCCAGTCAGGGGTCACTGGCCACAGCTACGATTTTGGTTTTACTTGACTCGACAGGTCTCCTCAAGCATATCATATCGCCTGATGCATCAAGAGTACTTTTAAATGGGCTGGACATGCAACACTGGTATCGGCCATGGCTGCAGTCTCACTTTAGTTGCCAGGTCTTCTCAATCATAGCATACCTCCAAAGGTCTTTGTCTCCTGTTGTTGCCTCTGTGAGGCCCAATGTTCGAAGGTCATGCTTTACCACTTCACTCCATGTCTTCCTGGGTCTACCTCTTCTACAGGTTCCTTCCACAGTTTGGGTGTGGCACTTCTTCACACAGCTGTCCTCATCCATAAGTAACACATGATCATACCAGCGCAGTTGTCTCTCTTGCACACTACATTTGATGATGCTTATTATGTCCAACTTTTCTCTCAGAGTGCTCACACTCTGTTGTGCATGCACACTGACATTACACATCCTGCAAATCATACTAGCTTCATTTCTTTCAAGCCTATGCATGTCCTCAGCACTCATAGCCCACATTGTTAGTGGCATGTCTGTATTTCATTCAAATTAGGTCCCAAAGAAACAAGTAACTTGCATCTTCACAGCTTTGAAAATGACACAGTATACCAACGGGGGGGGGGGGGGGAACTGGTGCAGGCAGCAATATACTGTCATACTTACAATCCGTGATGTTGGGCAAACATCTAGAATGATGTTTTATAGCCTTGACACATACCAATGTAGATGATGTTGCAATGTCTAAAGATTCTTTAAGTAATTTTGGCAATCTCCTGCATTCTCATACAAGCTTAGTTGTCTTGACTTCATCTCGCCACTGGGCATATTGTGAGCAAGTGAGACTATCTGATGTGCACACGGTGCTTTCTCACTTTAAAAATATAATCCTGTACAAGTTTGGTATTTGCCTAGGCCAGTGGTTCCCAAACTTTTACTCATGGCACACCTTAAAAGAAATCAAAATATTTTGGTGCACTTTGTACATAAATTCTTAAATTTATTCAAAAGGGGTTTTATACATATTAGCATAAACAATTAAGTAATATATAGATAATTAAAAATACAGAAAAACTGCTTGTGCTTGCTCTTCATTCTATATATGAAACAAAGTTATCAATGAGAAACATGTGCTTGATGTTTTTTGGAAACATTTTCAATATTGGGACATATGTGAGAAAGACAAACCCTCATTTCTTCAATGCAACAGAGCCTCTCTTTTTGGAGGAATTTGATGTTATTGAGGGTTGAAAATCCCGACTCACATAAATATGATGTGAAAAATTGCATTGAAACGGATACGGCTTTTTTTGCTACTGACAGGTATCCCCCTATAATAGCAATCCAAAATATATCAATAGTTAACTCAACATACTTGATTTTTAAGTCTGCAATCACTGGATATAGATGCCAATTCCTCTTCACATATTTTCTGACCATTATTAGATGGAATTTTTATGAAGGGATTCTGAACCCAATCATACTCTTCTGTGTTCAATGACGGAAAATAAAAGTTTATTTTTTCTTCCAGATTTGTCAAATGTTCAAATACAATAGGAATCGTTTTCTTTATAAAGCTTTTACATATTAAGGAAAACATTTTGAAGTTACCACCTTCAGCTCTATTTCTCCAAATTGCAACTTTCTTTTTAAATGAAACCAGCTTATGTTGAAGTGAGAATGTTTTCATTTCTACCTTGCATACTTGTGTTGACACTACTAAGTTGTGCAAATATCTCTGTTGAATATTCCAGCTTGGAAACCCAAAATTCACATTGTAGATATTCCAAGAAGCGTTCTTGTTTTTCTTCTTTAAAAATTGCATGCAATTCCTTCTGGAGTTCAAGTATGCAACATAACATCATACCTTTTGAGAGCCATCTAACTTTTGTGTGTAAAAGTAAGCGTTTGTGCTGGGAATCCATATCAACACAAATTTGTTCAAATAAGCAACACTTCAACGGCCTACTTTGTCATTCTCAGTACCGAATACAGTGAATCAGTGATTTGCCATTGTAAACTTGTGTCCACTTTCAATATAAAAGACAATGAGATCAGATATGTTGCAGAATATTTGAGGCTAAGTGTGGTTCAACATAACCTGAAGAACTAAGGCTCTGCAGGAATATTAATAAATGTTTCAAATTTTGGTACAAGGCCAGAAATTTTCAAGGGAAGGACTAGTTGATTACATTTGTCCCAGTGCTTGATTGGTACTTATTTTATGGACCTCAAAAGAATGAAAGACAAAGTCGACCTTAGTAGAATTTGAACGCAGAATGTAAAGCTAGATGGAATGCCACTAAGCATTTTACCTGACATGCTAACAATTCTCCAAGTTCACCATCTTGTAGGAATCTTAATATAGATAAAGAAAACAGTTTGATCTATGTGATAGCATGATCTTGTTCAAATCATAGCAATCTGGGAAAAAAAGAGTATGTTCTTTATTTTATATATTTCCTTTATCATTTACTTCTTCCAGTCATTGGGCTAGAGCCATGCTGATGCACTGCCTTGAAAGGTTTGGTTGAACAAATCACCCCAGTACTTAATAATTAAGTCTGGTACTTATTCTATTGGTCTCGTTTGCTGACCCACTAAGTTGCAGGGATGTGAACAAACCAACTAAGGGGAAACACACTCAAGGCTTCTACACAGTTTCCATATACCAAATTCACTCACAAGGCCCAGGTCTAAAGTAAAAGATACTTTCCCAAGGTGCCATGTGGATGCAAATTGAGCTTCTTAACCACACAGTCATACCTGCACACACACACACATATATATATATATATATATACATACACACATACATACAGATACAGGAATCTCTCACTTTACAGAAGTAATGTATTCCTGAAAATTTGGCTGTAACTTGAAATTATGTAATGCAAAATTAATTTTCCTATTGATTTTCATATTATCAAGTGAGAATGCATTCCTACAGACTTTTTGGGGCGGGGGGACCACAAGAAAACAACAGAGAACAAGTTACACAATCACTTTTGTACATGAAAATAACTATTTCTAAACATACACAGTACAATATAGATAAAAACACAAAACTATTTCACAAGGAATACATTAGGGAGTTAATAAAAATTATCTTGTAAGAGTACATTCTTAATACAAAAGATGTGTGAGGAGTGGTGGTGGAATGAGCATTAGCAGGAGGATGAGGGACAATATTTACTATTGTACAATATTTATTGTCTTATAATTCATTATCATCATCTTGAGGGGTGAAGAGCAAGATCTTATCCAAAGTCGTTTATGACACATCTCTTTGTACAGCTCAGTATAGGAACTGAGCTCATTGTAAACTCCTTGTAATTTTTATATTACATTCACGATTAGGATCATTATCAGCAAAAACCTGCAGATTTTCCTCTATAAGTGCCAGTCCATTAGCAATAATTTTTGTAGTCAATTTAAGTGGTGTAGTTGGAACTTCCATTGTCTCATCTATATTTTCAGCTTGTTCTTTTTCTAACAGCATCAGCTCCTCATTAGACAAACTTTCTCTCTAGGGTGCTATCGACTCAATCATATCTTCTATGACATCTTCAAATCCAACATCATTTGCATGTGTCTCTATACCGTTCTGAATTTGATGTAGACTTTCTGTTTGAGGAAAACTTGTAATGTTACTGATACAGTCTGGCCATATATTTTCCCAAGCACGATTCAGAGTTAAGTTTTTACTTTATTCCATGACTTGACTATATTATTCACAGCATCTACTATGTTG
Organism: Octopus bimaculoides; assembly: GCF_046866305.1. Classification (NCBI taxonomy): domain Eukaryota; kingdom Metazoa; phylum Mollusca; class Cephalopoda; order Octopoda; family Octopodidae; genus Octopus; species Octopus bimaculoides. Next base: position 76,637,721 of record NC_142929.1, on the reverse strand, counting down.
AATTTCTTCCAGAAATCTCCAGCTGTAGGTTCATCTTCCCTGTCAGTTGCTTTTATAAGTTATTTAAAAGTTCTCATATGATATGCCTTGAAGTTAGCTGTCACACTTTCATCCATTGAAAAAGAAGTTGTATTCTTGGGTATATGTTCTACTCTTGCATTATCAGAAAGGTCATCTCAGTTTGATGGGTGGTTTAGTGCATTGTCTAAAAGAAGCAATGCTTTGTTGGAAGTATGTCCGGCACAGTACCTTTTTATGGTAGGACAAACCACTCTTTGAAAAGGTTCTTAGTTATTCATTCCTTCTTATTTGAAAGGTAGATTAATCTTTGTGTAACCTGTAAATGTCCTTGAATTTTCAGAGTGAGACATGGGTAGGTGCTTTAATTTCATACCACTACTGGCGTTTTTTCACAAAAGAAGTGTCAGATGAATTTTGGAAGCTTTAAATCTTGATGTTGATTTTTTTTCTTCTTGAGAAATAAAAGTTCTAGCAGGTATGCACTTTCACAAAAGTTGTATACTTGCCCTGGTGTTTAACTGCCTTCAGCAGTCATTTCCTTCAACTGCTCAAAATAATTTGTAGCAGTCTCTGTCATAGCTTGCAGCTTCACCAATCATTTTTATGTTGTACAATTTCACATTCTTCTTAAGCCTTTCATCTCATCCAAAAAGGTTTTTTTTATTAGAAGTTTCACCTTCCTTTTTCTGCAAATTGTCATATAAACTTTTGGCTCTTTTTTGAATTACCACCATGTTTATCAGTTCATTACACTGATTCTGATCATTGATCCATACAATCAAAAGTCATTCCATTTTAAGCATTATATTAGATCTATGGAAAAATAAGGTTCAGACAGTTAACGGAGTAGCTTCTTGAGCAATTGATATAATTTCTTGTCTGTTGTCATGTATTGTTCCCACTGTAGATGTTACAAGATTTAACAGTATAACTTAGTTTTGGCAGTATAACTTAGTTTTACTTTCACATGAAGTCTTTTTAAACATCAAGTTTAATACCCAGTGTAAGCCCTTTACAGTTGTTTTTGCACTACCACCTTTACATCAACTTGATAGCTTCTTTCCAGACATCTTAAACAAAGGTAAATCCCACAGTAGTGGCAATAAATTATCTACAACAAATATGTAGTAAAAGGAATTGGCCCAGGAAAGATCTGATTTGTGAGAGTAGAAAATTGCCGTATTCCTATTGATGCAACAATGAAAATGAGATGAAACAGTGAAGGAGTGAGAAAGTACTATGATTACAGTTAGCTGAAGGATTACCAGATTTTATTGGCAATTCATCCCTTGCATGTCTGACCTAAGACATAAACATATATCACTACACACACACACACACACACTTATGCATATGTGTTGGTGCACATGCTGATAACTTTTATAGCCAGTTGGATTCAAAAGGTGTGTTGGTAGTGGGGGTTGATGTGGATTTTATTGCTTTAGTTGTGACAATGGGCTGGTATTGTTGGTGGTGTAGTGGTCATATACAGACAGACATATTCATATACATGTTTGTATATGTACTCACATTATGTACATTATTTATAAGTGATTTAAGAAAACTGGGTTTAAGAGGCATCAGATGTTGTGTGCAAGAGATAATTGCACTGATTTAGTCATGTGATGCATATGGATGAGGATAGCTACATAAAGAAGTGCCAAGCTCTAATTGTGGAGAAAACCTGTGGAAGGGGTAGACCAAAGAAGGTGTGGGACAAAGTGGTGAGAAGGAATCTTCAGATGCTGGGCCTCACTGAAGAAATGACAAGGGATCAGGAGTTGTGGCGATTTGCTGTGCTTGAGAAGATGCGTCAAACCAAGTAAAATCATTGTCATCCATATATAAAGGCTTATCCTTTACAGGTGCCAGTACCATGTAAAATGCACTTGCGCCAGTGCTGTGTAAACGCACCTGTGCCAGTGGCACGTAAAAAGCACCCAGCACACTCTGTAAAGTGATTGGTATTAGGAAGGGCATCCAGCTGTAGAAACTATGCTGCAACAAACAAATGGAGTCGGGATGGCTCCTTGGCTGGCCAGCTCCTAACAGACCATCCAACCCATGCCACCATGAAAAATGGATGTTAAGCAATGATGATGATGGTGTGTGTGTGTATGTGCATGCATGTGTATAGCCTGATGATAGTTTTTCAAATCATGGACTATATTTATCTTAACTAAAATGCAAGTGACCATTGAGCTTAGAAGGAAGTATATTAAATCATTAACAATTTAAAACTATGCAATATGAGTTTCTTTAAGAGCAAAATTACAGGCCATATCCCGAAAGTAATGGTTTTACTTCACAATTTCTGTAAGGCCAAATTCCTGTACCCTGAGGTAGCTGTAACACGAGGGATGCCTGCACATGTCATGCTGAGTTTTTTTCCCCTGATATTGGACTGTCAAAGTGATTGTAAGGTTTAACCCTTTAGCATTCACATTATTTTGTCAAAAATTATGCTTATTTATTCACATTGTTTTGAATTAATCATGCATTTTCATGTGGCTTTAAGATTTTGATGAGGAAACTGTTATGTTTTAGAATGATATTGTAGGATAGGTGAGAGAGGCCACATCTGGGCAGTTTTAACATAAAATATGCAGGATATTTTGGCTGGATATAGCCACTTTAAATGGTAAGGGGTTAATGTATTGGGCTACTGACCTCAATCACAATCTAACCTTGTTGCATTGCTCATGCACTTTCTAGTAAATTGCTCTACTTACCCCAGTGTATTTGGCTGAGAACAGGTGCCGTTTCCCTTTATGGATTGTTGGTTGATTAGTGGGTGTTTGAAAGTTATCTAATAAATATAAATTTCAAATTTGCAAAATTTATTCTTCTGATGTTTTTAGGAAATCTTTGGAAAGTGGCCAAAAAATTAAGTTTAAAAATACATAATTTTTGTTAACTTTATCCTTATTACCAAGGAATTTTACTGCATCCCTTTACCTTTCACTATAACACATACCAAAGAAGCAAGGAATAAAAAAGAAAAAAATTCAAATATAATTTTGCTAGTCTTACAGCTAATTTCCTTTTTCTGTTAATCTAAGTTGAATCATCACCAGTGTTGTTGTTTTCATACCTACCACCACTGCCACGTTTATTATTAGTATTTTTATTTTTATCAATGAAGAAAGGTGTCTCTTGACACTGTATGTGTTAAGGAGAGAAAGGGGGGAGGAGATGGTAGAAAACCAAAATATCAGCAGTTATGAAGGTCTGGAGGTCCTATATACACTGACTGCAGTGGAGGTGTAGCTGAGAAAAAAGTAATTTCTTGTATCTCATCACTAAAAACATTAGGAATAGATTATAATGTTGCCCTGCCTGTATGTAGATCTAGGCATGCTTCTATAAAAAGAATAAAGGGTAGGAAAGAAAGAAAGAAGGAGGAAAGAGAGAGATTGGAGGAAGAAGGCAAGGTGTGTTTGTGTGTAGATTACCTTTCTATACCTTTCTCTTGTTAGACATTATTAATATAACAACATAATATAATCCAGTTAGGCTTTCATTTTTACATGTAAAGGTAAATCAAAGAATACCTTGAAAACTTTCAGAACTGCAAAAATATTTGGAATGGTGTGTTTGTCAAATTACTGTGCTACCAGCACTCTTGCACAGAAAGGTTCCACCAGCATTTATGCTGCTGATGCATCTCATATAGCCTAACTTTTACTTTTCCCTACTAAAATCATGTTCCTATTCTTTTCTCTCTCTCTCTCTCTCACTGTCTTTTTTTGAGTGTTGCATACCTGAGCATCACTTTATTTATTTGTTGTTGTTAAAGAAATTTACATAACAGACCACTTTGTGTGAGTGTATGTGTGAGTATATGTTGACGGATGTCTCAGTTATTTTTACTGAGGGTTCTGGAATCAGCTCTGAGAGAGAGAGAAAGAGAGAGGAGAGAGAGGGTGGGGGTGGGGGAGGTGTGTTTGCGTGGAGGCGGAGGGGGATGAGATGGGGTGGGGGGTGCCATATGTACCATAGTATATTACTTATCTTCACTGTCCTTTTGTAATAGGATACCTTTTTAAGTGCAAATCAACAAGCAGCTTTATAACAGGGGGAAAAACAGTCTGACTATAAACCGCATTCTGTAACATCTCTTGTCAGATGGGCCTCCAGCACAAATGCTTCAAAATGACTTGCTAGCAGTTAGGATTTTACACACACAGATTTCATTAATTTTTATAGTAAGTTATTGAAAAAATACTTTTACTTTTTCAATTGCCTTCTATGTTTATTTAGGCCTTTATGTTTCAAAATAGAATTTCTTTTAGTTGTTATAAAATTACTGTTTAACGTTCTTAAGAAAGGTGTCACTGTTTGTCCTTAGTTTTTATATTTTATTTTATATATACTTAATGCATATGCATACACGTACCTTGTTTTATTCACACACTTGCAAACTTTTTTTTTTATTGTAAATATGTACATGCACAGTCACATAGGTGTGTGTGTGTGTGTCTCTCTCTCTCTCTCTCTCTCTCTCTCTCTATACACACACACACACATGCAAAGTCACATACAATCTGCATACATACATATAGATTTGCATGGTATATACTGTTTGATAATGTATATACTTTGTGTATGTATATATGCACATAAAAATGTGCATGGTATATACTGTTTGACAATGTGTACACTTTGTGTATGTATATACAGTTGTATGTGCATATTTATATATGCATACATACTCACATTGGCCTGTTTTGTTTTGAAAATTTTAGTTTTAATTATTGTTGAACTTTTATTTACTATTATTGATGGAAGGCAAATTGAATAGAAATCTATTGATCCAATGTGGGTTTTTAAATTTTTATTTATTTATTTATTTTTTTACTATTTTTCTAATCAATTTATTATTTCATCTGTTGTTGCAGACATGATGTTATCTTAATTAAGTACTTAACTGTAATCATTTTCTTTTCGAATTAATCTTACATAGTTTTTTTCATTGTCTTCAGGATCTTTGTCATCCAAGGCAATTCAATAGTCGGTTAGAATAGTTTCAGTTTCATTTTCAAATTGAACTTTCATTACTTTAATTTTCTGCTTTCTTTGTGTGATTTATTATTATTATTATCATTATTATTATTGGCTGGTAGAATCACTAACATGTCAGATAAAATGCTTGTGGCATTTCTTCCAGCTCTTTATGTTCTGAGTTCAAATTCCATCAAGGTCGACTTTACTTTTCATCCTTCCAGGGTTGATAAAATAAAGTACCAGCCTAGTACTGGGAACTGATGTAATTGTCTTGCCCCTCCCCTCAAAATTGCTGGCCTTTTACCTATATTAGAAATGATTATCATTATTATAGTGGCAAGCTGGCAGAATCATTAGTATGTCAGACAGAATGCTTAGCGACATTTCATCCATCTTTACACTCTGAGTTCAAATTTGGCTTTTGCCTTTCATCCTTTCATGGTCGATAAATTAAGTACCAGTCAAGCACTAGGGTCAAATTAATCAACTAACCCACTCTGCCAAAATTTCAAGCCTTTTGCCTATACTAGAAAATATTAAGCTGACAGAATCATTGGAGCATTGGAAAAATTGTTTTGTGGTATTTGTTCCAGCTTTTTACATTTTGAGGTCAATTTTGCCTTTCATCCTATCGGATGTGCTGAGGTTAATGGTAACAATTAATCCCCTCCCTTCAAATTGCTGGCCATGTGCGAAAGTGGTTAATAAAGAAATCATTATTATTATCATAAGAAATTTTTTCTCTCCCCTTCCCCCATTCTGTATTGGATTTTTATTGACTATTTAAGCTTGAATTTTTGATTTCAGGAAAACTGGAAATCTAAATATTGAAGATTGAGCTCATTGATTGATTATATTGATTGCATTGTCAAACATGAATGCACTGCAGTTAGTATATGCATGTATTCATTGACTGTATATTTAGATACACACAAGAGCTTTGAAATTGTCTATACATTGTGAATTTTCTTATTCCAATGGGAAAAATCTTTCAAAAATAAAACTTTACCATCAACCAATCATAAAATAACCTTTAATGTTTACTTTGAACTGACATAAAAATTAGATAACAATAAAAGTATAAGCAGTGTTTTTTTTTAGTTCCTCTGGGCTTTTAAAATATTATTCAATGTCGTTCTCTAATTTTAGTTCAACCTTTATTTCCTCTATAACACTTAAATCACTTATCTTTCTGTTGCTATAGTTGTCTAAGTCTTTGAGAGCTTGTTGTTGCTAATCCTTATATCTTGACTCAGATTTTCTTCATGTTCTATATTTACTTTTACTCCTTCAACACCTTAGCTGGTTAATTATGTATCTATTTATTTTTTTTTTTGTGCATTTTTTCGTTTGCTATACTTAAAAAAAAAAGAAAAGAAAAGAAAAAATTCAAAATTGTTTTGGTATTTTTTAACTCTTTCCTTTTTATCCTTGATTATATTTCTTATCATTCTCTTGCTTTCCCCATTCTCCATTTATTTTATTTTTAGGTGCATTCTTGGGTAACAATTTCTATTTTTGAGGTGGCTTGTAAAAGTGAGAGAGAAGGAGAAGGGAAGAAGAAAGGGTCAAAACTCACACTCAGTCTTTCATAAGAATGCATTGTTTACCTTTCTTTTTTCATCTTCTTTGCTGGTGTCAAGTTTACTTAGGATTGTTTTGTTCTTTCATTATTTCTGTTATTTTTAATCACTAATTATGTTTAATATTTAAACTCTCACAAAAGTGTCATCTCAGGATGGAAAAGTTTTAAAGAATTCAGAAGCATAATTTGCACTGAGGAAAATGTTATGGAAGATCTCTTTTAGGTTTACTTATTATGGGATGAACAAAGGTAAAAATAAAAAAAAAGAATGTAAGATAGCAGTTGTCTTAATAATGCAGAAGGTTTTATGAGGAGGCAGCTGCAAGCAGTGCCACATACATCTAAGAAAAGCTTTAGGTTAACATGCTTGTAAAGACAAATGCTTTCTAGTAGTTGTATAATGTTTAGTCTGTAAGCAAATGCAGGAGAGGAGGGCAAGAAATGAAAGATTCTTAAATTTTTTGTGTTATTTTCATAATTTTTTTTCATTTTGTTTTCAAAAAATTACATCAAATGTCATTACTTTTGGTCTTTTTAAGTAAGAAATCTAGAGAAGACTATCCATTTTTAACATGTGAGTCATGCAAGCTCATTGTATGTGCGTGTGTGTGAACTTTTTTAAACACATTATGGCTGTGTGGTTAACAAATTTGCTTCTCAACCACATGGTTTTTTTTTTTTTAAAGTTAAGTTCCAGTGTATGGGACATTTGGCAAGTGTCTTTCAATATAATCCCTGGCTGAGTAAGCCTCGTGAATAGATTTAGTTGATGGAAATTGAAAGAAGTGTGTGTGTGTGTGTGTGTGTGTGTGTGTGTGTGTGTGTGTGTGTGTGTGTGTGTGTGTGTCTTGACATCACATGATAGTTATGAGTGTCACTGTCATACAATATCATTCATTTCCAATATTCTACAAAAATGTCTTGCCATAGGGGGAAATATTATCTTGCTTAGAAACAGGTGAAGGTTGGTGACAGGAACGGTATCTGGCTGTAGAAAATCTGCCTTAATTCTGACTCATGCAAGCATGGAAAAGCGAATGTTAAATTGATGGTGATGATTGTATTTTCTATATGACATGGATTGGTTAAATGAATTTCCCTGTCCTTTCTCTGTTCTTTCATTAAATCCACCTCTGTTGTCAACACTACTACAATTCAAACAACTATTTTTATTATTAACTTGTCAAGAAACTAATTTCTTGATAGATATTAAATATTAATTTCAAAATTACATAATTTTCTGTAGCTTTAGTTTTGTATATGGTTTGTTTCACACCACTGATGTGTTAATTTCATTGCAGTTGTGCTGTTAGAATATTTAGTTTGTATTTTTTCTCACACTTGTAGTAATGTTTTTCCTTAAGCAACTAATAAATATTTCAGCTGATGAGATTTATCATCCTGAGTTGTATGTATATGCAGTCAAGCTTGCTTGTATGTAAATGTTGATTTTGAAAGACATCAGAGCTTACCTATAAAAGATGGTCATTGTCATCATCACCATCTTTTAATGTCTGTGTTTCATTGGTTGGACAGTTTGACGGTATCCAACTAGTCTGAGGACTACATCATGATTCAATGTCTGCTTTAGTGTGGTTTCATCAGTTGGATACCCATCCTAGTGCCAACCTGTTTACAGAATGTACATGGTGCTTTTTTTTCATGGTACTAGCACAAGTGAGGTTGCACTTGCAAAACTTAAATCTCCTTCAACTGAGTGAAGCTTCAGTTGAGAGGCAGGAGGCTTTATGCTAGACCTGGATGTTAAAGTATGAGAGTAGGGGCCAGAATAATGAGGTGTGAACATGGAACACGAAGGTATGAATTGTAGAAGTGAGTGAGGATAGAACAAGTGGTGTGGGTTATATACAAACTGAAAATATTAGCTTAGCTCCATTTGCATAGATCAAGTTCTGTAGAGTGTATGTTTTTTTTGGGGTTCCTTTTTTATAACCAAATATACTTGTCTTTTGATACAAGTGTTTTTAAGAATGCAGTGAGTTATCCAACATCATTTCCATTGATGGAAACATTCCTGGAACTCTTTTTTGGGGGATAGCTAGCAGCTGCCTCATTGCATTATCTTGGATTTCCTCAACATCTAGAAATCTTGTTTTTGTCTTTGACGCATTGAAGATGATCCTGCACAGCTGAAACCTGACCTTCATTTTGAGACAACTACACTCTACACACTTTACTTCCAAGCACTGCTATAAACAATGGAAGTGAGCAAAAACATTATAACTTAATGTGCATGTGTTACAGAGTTCAAAGTCAATCTGTGCCAAGGGGTTTCACTCTGCATACTTTAGCTCTGTTACTATAGCAACAGTCCTGATACTTTTTGATCGAACTTCGTATATACATTTTAGTTTAATTGTATTTCTAAGTCATTAGTATAATTTTAATGGTGTGGTTGTTTTAGAATTGTGTTAACATTGATGTATTTTGTTGAGTAAAGCTGACTTGTAGTACCAACCTTTAATTTGAGTTCATATTCTATTATCTGTGAATAAGTTGTATATAAATTAGTTACATAAAAGAACAAGCATATCAGTGAAAATTGTTGCAAACCTGACTTGAAATTGATAAATTAGGGAGTTTTCAAAACTGAAGCATGTGTGGTCTGTCAGTGTTTAATTGGCTTGGAGAGAAGAGAGTTGACAGGTTGTGAAATCTGAAAGAAGCAGCTCATTAGAGATTCTCTAATGATTGGAAAATAGGTTATGAAATAGAACAAGAAGTGGCTACTACTGGCATCCTATATATATATATATATATATATATATATATATATATATATATATATATATATATCTTTACATTTTAAGTCTAACAACTCTTGGGAGTAACTGAAAGAAATCTTCCATAAAGTGATTTGAAAATATGCAGTTGTTAACAAGAACTATCCTTAAGAATTATCGATCATTTCCTAAAAATAAATACTAAGAAATCAAAAATGAACTATTTCTTGTATTTTTCTAAAAAAAAAAAAAATTTTTTTTAAAGACTGTAATTGAAATAATTTTATGGCTTTCAATTTTAGGTTATATATCCAAAATTTGTTTAATGATTTAGAATATTTTTCTACTATTTCAACTATCCTTTTAAAACAAGACATGAAAAAAAAAAAAAAAAGATGGTGGGGGGTGCCTGACGTTGTTTTCAACTTTGTTAATAGCTAATGAGGTAGCTTCGTTATTTCATGTTATTAAAAAGTAAATAAATAAATTAAAATACCAACAGCAGCATTTATAACTTTTTAAAATTACTACCAGTTGCAAATCAGTGAAGGGACTATATGGTCCATACCCAACCAATCATCCCCCACCCCTGTCCATTGTATCATTGTTATATTCTGCTGCTCTTCATCCCCATGCATCATTGGACACCTCTTTATTCACCATTGGATAAAACATCCACCCTTCAAATCTTGTCCTTTATTGTATTCACACATACCTCATCCAGTCTCCATCGCTCACTATCCCATACACTCTTTCAATCTCTACCTCCCCACCTTGAGGGTCCATACAGACACCTCATTGCTACTATTTTTATCTCTTCACCACTCCACCCCACTCATTCCCATCTTCTCTTCTAAAATGTGAGTGGTCATATAATTTACTTCTCTACAGCAAGAAACCTATTCTGTTCTGTTCTGTCCCTATCCTGCAACCCCTCATCTACTAGCATAAAGCCACCTCTCAGGGTTTGTAGTTTTGCAATATGTATAGTAACCTCACTAGTGCTGGTGGTGTGAAAAAATGCACCCAGTACTCACTGTAAAGTGGTTGGCATCAGGAAGGGCGTTCAACTAGAGAAACCATGCCAAAATTGGCAGTTGAGGACAATGTAGCCCTAGACCCATCTAATTCTGTCAAACCTACCTGTTGCCAGCATGGAACATGGATGTTAAATGATTAAATGATCAGATGATTTCTCATACCTACCCACATGCCCAGCTTTTACTTACATTTTCCAATATTTTCCTCAGATGTTCGATGATTTTTCATTTGTAGCTGCAAATGTTTGCACTATTCCTTCACTGAAATAATTTCTAAATACCATACATTTACAACAAATTAACATCCTAATACTTCAGGGGCAAATTTGATCTTGAGATAAATGGATAAGCTTTCAATACAATGCAAACTCAACTAAAAGCATTTGCTGTTCAATTATATGCCTTTGTATAATAACTTGTTTACTCATCTGAAGAAGGAAAAAAAAATCTGTTCATCAATTAGGAAATTCTTTTTTATATTAAAGTCATCTTATTAAGACTTTGCATTACTTTTCTTTATATATTTTATTATTGTTATTCATTTGTTATTACTATTATTTTTTTTCTTCTTTTAGCGAAATCAAAATGGATAATGAAAGTATGGATTCGATTACGAGTCGAATCCAAAAACTGGAGAAGCTGATGCAAGGAGAAATCCAAGAGGCTGGCATATTGGATTCATTAGTGAACCATCAGGGGCTCTTGGATTGTTTATATGTTTTATTTAACGAATGCCAGACACAAAACTTATTGAAAAACAAATATGTTTATGAGTTTGTGAAGAAATGTAAGTATTGTTCAATCTTTGTCCATGTTTATTCAATTCTGTTTGATAGAAAATACACTGAGATTTAATATGATCAACTGGATGTGTGTATGTGTGTGTATATATATATATATATATATATATATATATATATATATATATGATTAATAATTAATAAAGGGGAGGAAATGGTTTGCTTTTGGTGAAACACTAAATACTTATCCTTCCTTTCCCCCTCCCCCAATCAAAAGTTTTTCAATTTACTAGCTGTTTACATTCTTTCAATTCTCATTCTTCCTACCGAATTAATCATTTGGTTAAGAATAATATCTCTTAGCTTTTCCATTCCAGCATGTTAGGAGAGTAAATATTTCAACGCTAAGATTAAGCTGAATTAACATGATTCACAAACTGTTTTGGTTACTTTGCTAAAGGAAAGGTAAATTCCTAATCGTCTTTATTACCCAATTGTATTAGACCAACATGAGTTGGTCTGTTCTTGTGGAACAGTTTGTTTACATTATCATTATCGTCCATTATTTTAACATCTACTTTTCCATGCTCACATGGCTCAGACAGAATTTGTTGAGACAGATTCTCTGTAGCCAGATGCCTTGTCACCAGCCTGTTAATATTCACCAACCCTGACCTGTTAATATTCTCTCATGGCCTTCATGGAAGGTAGGAAACAATAGGACACTACTTGTATAATGGTGACACTCGCCTACAACTATCATGCGATATCAAGGCAAGTAGACAATAATACGCATGTGGCTGGGGATTTCAATAGGCATGTTGAACGGTAGACTGGTATCTTTCATGGTGTCCATAGAATTGGTCCCTGAAACAGAGGAAACAAGGCTACTGGAGTTCTGTGATACAAACAACTTATTGATCTGCAACACCAACTCCAGGAAGCCAGCCAGCCACCTGATAACCTCCCATTCAAGTAACTGTACTAACCAGATTGATTACATTCTCACCTGACAATGGGATGCATGGTTGCTCTTAAATACAAAGATCCTTCTTAGTGAAGAATGTACCCCTCAGCATAAACTAGTCATCAGTGGTTTTAGACTCCTGACCAAAAGGATGCCAAGAAGCAGACCAATCTGGAAAAGAAAGATTTGGAAGTTTAAAGACCTTTCATATGGTCAGAGATTTAGGGACATCCTAATTGAGAAATCTGATGAGAGGGAGGAGGAGATACAGATTTGTGGCATAGAGGACAACTGGGAATTCCTGTGGGACAGCTTGTTGAGTGCCACAGACCAAATCTGTGTTTGGTGCAAAGTCCCATCCAAACCTAGAGTAATGTGGTAGTGGAACAATGTGGTAAACAGGGCCATTAGAGCAAAGAAACAGGCCTGGAAGAGTGGGCGAGAAGCAGGGAACTGTATCAGATAGCCAGAAGGGAAGCTAGGAGACAAGTGTATATCTAGCCAAGGGAGAAGCAGAAAAGAAGTTTACCTATGTTCAGCGATGTGAGGACCAAAGAACTAAAGTGTTTCGGATTGCAAGACAGTGCATGAGAGAAATGTGTCCACATGGATGATGGTGCACTTGCATTTAATAATTCTGCAGAGTGGCTTGGAAATGCCAATATGAAAGACTGCTGAACGTGGAGAATAAATGGGAGGAGCAGAGTCTTCCAAATGTTGACCCAATTGAGGGACCAGCTACCTGAATCAACAGTTCTTTGGTAGATAAAGCAATTAAGGATATGAAGACAAGAAAAGCCCCCAGCCCATCAGGAATCATTGTTGAGATGCTTAAAATATATGGTGGTGTGGGTTAAGGTCTAGTCAGGTTAAGTAAATCAGGTGGTTCATGAAGGAGTCATACCCAATGACTGGTGTAGCAGTACCATAGTCAACTGCTACAAAGGTAAAGGTGATACCTGAGATAGAAATAATTACTGAGGTATCAAATTGTTGGATCAGGTGATGAAAGTTAATCGAGAGAGTCATAGCCCAACTAATTAGGGAGAGAGTTAGCTTGGATGAGATGTAGTTTGGTTTTGTGCCAGGGAGAAGCACCATTGATGCTGGTAAGGCAGTTGCAGGAGAAATACATAGCCAAAGATAAACCTCTGTACTTGGCCTTTGTTGACTTGGAGAAAGCTTTTGACAGGGTCCCCCAATCCATTATCTGGTAGTCAATGCGGAAACTAGGGATAGACGAGTGGTTGGTGAGAGTTGTACAACCTATGATCAGGTTGGCAATGAGTACAGCAAAAGAATTCAGGGTACAAGTAGAAACTCCATATTAAGGTTTTGTGCTTGTCAAAGCCTTGAGGGTGGATTTGATAGATGGAAACTGAAAAACCCCATCATATATTATTCATTTATTGTCAGTATTCCATGCCAACATGGATTGGATGGTTTGACGAGTCTGAAAACTGCATTGTGCTCCATTGTTTGCCTTAGCAGCATGGTTTCTGTGGTTGGATCCTTCCTATTGCCAGCCACTTTACAGAATGTACTTGAGGCTTTTTTTTCTTAGCATCAGTACAGGTGAGGTCACCATGCAGCCTGCAAAATTAAGATCTTCAACTGAGTGGGCTACAGCAGGGAAGGCAATGACTTTATACTATAGGATGAAGTAAGAGAGAAGGGCTAAACCAGAACAGGTTTCTTGCTGTAGCTACTTTCATTATATAATAGAGGTTGAGAGTGGAACTGGGTAGACATAAGAATGGTGGTGATAAGATGTCGGGTGAACCCTCAAGACACAAGATATGTAAAAAGGAAGTGAGAACAAGAAGTGTGGCTAGAGTAAAGTTTGTAAGAGTGTATGGGAGAAGAAAAGATGGTTACAGATAGGGAGTAGATGAGAGGGTGAATGTTGTGAATTTTGTAGGGGGTGGTGGGGTTTCATGTTTTACTTTCTGAAGAACAAGAATGAAAACCTGTTGCTCAAATAGAGTACATGGATAGGAACAGTGGACTGACTTGCTAATTTAGTAAAAAATTATTCATATAGTTTCAACTTTTTACCATATATTGATCGAAATATTGCATTTTCTTGCTTGGGGCTCCATAAATTGAATGTTAATGACTGAGTTTGTGTCAAGAGGGTAGTAAGCTTTGTCTATTTAATGTTGGGTGTTTTGTTTCTTCCTTTTGAGTTTGAGGCAATGTCATCATCATCCATTAACCATACTGGTATGGGTTAGGTGATTCATCACTGTTTGAGTATGATTCAGAGTTACTGCCTTCCTAGGTGGTTTGGAGAGCTGACTATGTCTTGCTTGCAAATCTGTTTTTTTAGGTGGTGTTGGTCTCATGCTATTCTATATTATATGAGTAAATATCAGCAGATAGTGGAGAGGAGAGGTACATCATAAACAGAGGAAGATGAGAGGTTGTCAAGGAGAATTGAAGAAGCCATTGGGAGAGGACAGTGATGTAATTCTTATTTACGGGAATACATATAAACAATATCTGGCAAGATAAAACCAAGTTTTAACCAAGAAAAATCAAGCCTCAACTCCACAACTCAAGCAAGAAAATGTATACTGATTAATATTGTCTAAACCACCACTGACTATAAGTATGATTTGTGAACAGCCAGATCCACCTCAGACTTACATATAAGTTGTTTCTTGCCTTTAAGAACTTAAGCCAATGCAATGTTATTGTTCTCAATTGTATCTGTTATGAGAATTTAACTAAAGTTACCTTTCATTGGAATTTACTCTTACATTGCTTTATCATATTTTGCAATAATGAAGCTGTCTCCAGTTTATAGTCTGTCAAGTCAGGCATACTTCATCATACTCAACACTTAATATCTATGTTCCATGCTGGCATGGGTTGAATGGTTTGAACAGGATCTGATGGGTCCAAGGAGTACACAATGCTCTACTGTCTCTTTCAGTTTTAAAAGCTAGAAACCTTTCTAAATATCAACCAGTTTACAGTGTTTACTTGCTTTTTTCATGCCACCCACGCTAGCAAGGTTGCCATATAGCATACAGGACCATGAACCCCGAGAAAGGCAGCTTTATACTGGGAGATGGAGGGGTTAAACTTTATGGTTGGGTTATGTCTTTCATACTTTTTCTTCTGAGAATGAATAACTTAATCACTGCCACTTCTAAGCATGTGTGTGTACATGCACACGCACACCTATAATGAAACAGATCCTATGTGTGTCCCTTATCCATTTGCAGTCTAGATACCTCACACCGAATTTGCATTACCTCCATGTACTGTGACAACAATGAGTACTGAATGGGAGAAATAGCTAGTTTTCTTCACCAACACTCAGACCATAAACAACCTTAGGCTCTATCCTTCTTATTCATGAACAACACAGCAAAAGTGCTCAAACTCGCTGCAAATACTATGTCCCGTAACCTCCAATCTTTCATGGATAAAACATGTTTAAAACATTGCTAACTGTTAGGCTTCTACTTCAGCTCTAATCAGTTGTTGACACTATAAAACTCAAGTGAAGTACTTATTCACACACTTGGGACAATTCGATCTCTCTCTCTCTCATGCAAGTATGGCTGTGTGGTTCAGAAGTTTGCTTCCCAACTGTGTGGTTTTCAGTTCAGTTCCACTGTTCAACACATTGGCAAGTGTTTTCTACTATTTATGCACATGCTGACAATCATAAAGATAATACATACCTATTTACAGATCTCAGCATTTGTGTTGTAAACTTTCAACTAAACATTGTATATACTAAGATATTTGTAAAAAACATAAATTCAGAGAGAGAGATATAATGAGATAGTGAGATAGCTAAAGCAGTGGTGACTGCATAAACTTTGCTGTGTTTCATATTGTTCCTTCTCCCTCTCCATCTCTGTATCACTTTCATGCTTTCAATGTTCTGTTTCTTCTCTTATTTGTTTATTTCAATTCTCACTCTTACTCATCCTTTCACTTCTCTCTCTCATTACAACCCTGAGCTAGCTTTACCACTCTCTATTTTTACTCCTACTCCCTGACATTTCAGTATAAACGTCACCAACCCTACCACCACCGTCATTAACCATTATCATATCTTATTTTTATATTCTCTGACTTTTACTCTCTATATATTTTAGTACTTCTCTCTTTTTATAAATCTTTCTTCATTCACCGTTATCAACACCACCATGCTTGCCCTCTGCTACCATAACTACCATCTGTTTACTTTTTGCTCTGTTTCAGTTACTTCCATTATCATGATGCACAATGTAGATAGGAACATACTATTGTATGGATATCTGGATTGTTGATATTCACAATCATAAATTCCTCATAAATTTCTATTCTTGTTGATACTCCAAAACAAGATGCAGTATCTTACTATATTTAGGCATTAGTAGAATTATGAGTTTATGTGACTGACAAACTATGATGCGGTCAAGACATTGTGGACACTACTTTGCAGCCTTGTGGTTTTGCGTTCAATTCCCACTGCATGACACCTTGAATAAGTGTCATCTACAATACTTTCAGGTTGACTAATGCCTTGCGAGTGAAATTTTATTGATGGAAACTGTATGGAAACCCATTGTGTATGTGTTTGTCTCTGTGTATCTTTTTGATATCACTTGGGTAGCAGTGATATATGCTATGTCCTGCATAATCATTATGTTCCACACCTCAGAGATTTGTCATGCAAAGACTAGTGGAATAAAGCACCTTATTTTGAAAACAAGCAAGAGTTGGTAACAGGAAGGGCACCAGGATATAGAATATTTTTTCAGTCAATTCTGGCATGAAAAATGTGGATGTAAAAATATTATTTTAGGTTCACTTTTCCATGTTTTCATAGGTCAGACAAAATTTGTTGAGGCTGATTTTCTTTGACTAGATGTCCTTCCTGTCACTGATCCTCACCTGTTTCTAAGCAAGACATTTCCCCATTGCCAGAAATGTTTTTCACAGAAGATTGGAAATGAACAACATTGTTTGTATGATGGTGACACTTGTTCACAACCATCATGTGTTGTTGAGACAAGGCTATGCATGCATGCACGCACGCACGCACGCACGCGCGCGCGCACACACACACACACACACACACACACACACACACATACGATGGACTTTTAGTTTCCATCTACTAAATCTACTTACAAAGCTTTGGTTGGCTCTAGCCATAAAAGACACTTGCTCAAGGTGCAACACAGTGGGACTGAACCCGGAATCACATGGCTGGAATGCAAGCTTCTCAGTCATGCATATATATAAGTCAGTAAATAGTGGGGTTGTGTTAACCGCATGTGGAGAAATAATAGGAAAATGAAAACTAATAATAAGGCAGAATGCTAAAATGAAAGTATATTTTAATATAGATTTCTAACCGGCTTTCATTGCATGGCAAATTTTCAAGAAGAGGGAGAATGAAAATGTTTTTTTACAAAAAAGTAAAAAATGAAAAAAATAATATATAAAAAAAATAAATATACCAATACATTATATTGTCTTTGAGCTTTTAAAGTTCAATGGTAATCCATGTAGATAATAGTTGGAAAAATAAGGATGCATGAAAATTGGTTTAAAAAAGGAGCTAAAGGTTTATGTGTTAAGCAGGAAGTGTGGTGTCAAAACAGGAAGTGTGTGTAAGGCGAGACAAATCTCTTTAGTTGGAGTTATGAACTCTTTGTCAACAGGAAGTTTATAACTCCAACTAAAGAGATTTGTCTCCCCTTACACACACTTCCTGCTTAACACATAAACCTTTAGCTCCTTTTTTAAACCAATTTTCATGCATCCATATTTTTCCAACTATTATCTACATGGATTACCATTGAACTTTAAAAGCTCAAAGACAATATAATGTATTGGTATATTTATTTTTTTTATATATTATTTTTTTCATTTTTTACTTTTTTGTAAAAAACATTTTCATTCTCCCTCTTGCTTTCATTTTAGCATTCTGCCTTATTATTATTTTTCATTTTCCTATATATATATATATATATATATATATATATATATATATATATATATCTTCTTATTCTAGTTACAATTTAAAAAAAAGAGATGGATAAAATCCAGGTGTCTGAGACCTCCTACTTGAAAGAAAGGCCTTCTCTTTCTGCACAAAGGCTGTACTAAATGAAGCATCTATAAATAATGTAATGCTGCATGGTAACAAGACATGAACTTAAACTGTGATAGAACTACAAAGGCTGGAGAGAAGGCGGTATGATCCATTGGTTGTGTGCCCTCAATTTACATGGAAACCATTGTTGTAAGGCAGTATTTCCCAAACTTTTCACGCTAAATTGCAATATCGCCCACCTATCAGCCAAAAAATGCTCCATCGTCCACCTGTGTTAACCCTCCCCCCAGCGCCCGACACTAAATCCCCTAGGAGAACCTCTTTTGACACGCGCTATATCATAGACTTGTTGCTCGGTTAGTGCCGTTTCGACTAAATATGCAGCTGTTTACAAATCCCTTACTGTGGGTTTAGTTTTGCCATTAGTGTCAATAAAATTCTAAACGTTAACTCTACATTATGCAGACAAATTAATTTTGGTAAACTTGTGCTTTCTTTTACACTGATTTTTATTTTCCCCAAATGAACCATTGATCAGAACTACCGATGCAAAAATAATTAATGATTGTGTGGCCGTTGCCAGTACCGCCTGACTGGCTCCCGTAGGATTTTCGAGTGAGATCGTTGCCAGTGCCCCTGGACTGGCTTGTGCCGGTGGCACATAAAAGACACCATTTCGAGCGTGGCCGTTTTTGTGCGGGTGACACGTAAAAGCACCCACTACACTCTCTGAGTGGTTGGCGTTAGGAAGGGCATCCAGCTGTAGAAACTCTGCCAAATTAGATTGGAGCCTGGTGTTGCCATCCGGTTTCACCAGTCCTCAGTCAAATCGTCCAACCCATGCTAGCATGGAAAGCGGACGTTAAATGATGATGATGATGATGATGATGATTATAAAGAGATTGTATTATAAAACGAGATTCAACCAGATACGAGGTAGGGAAGGCAAACAAAAGTAATTTCAGATGTTTTCAGAGATTGAGGTAGGAATTCCAATATACTTTGATGGTACCACAAACCTTCTTTGCCATTACAGTGATATCGCATTGTGGCGTCATTGTCATTTTGTAATTCTATCAATTTCCCCTGAACATCGTCCTCTCAATCAACCAATTCATCTTTCAAAGAATCAAGTTGTGGAAGTTGATGGAATTGATGTTTTGAAATGTTGAAATTTGGCACATTAAATATATCTTTCCAACTTAAATTGCTGGAGTTATTCAGTTTTTTCTAGAAAAATGATTTTAAAAGGTTATAGAGGTTTAAAGTTTGATCGTTTTCACCCAGTCAAGAAACACAATTTCAGAGCTGTCATTTTGTACGTGACTGCACATTTTGTCAAGATCCTGAAAATAACACTTGTGTTTTGATATGAAACCATAGAATTACGCATGACATATAACCCCTCATAACTTCTTTATTTTCTGGAGTTTTCAGAAAATTTCTGTGAATTTGTATCCTACACAAAGGACTTCATACAATTATGCAAAAAAAAAAAAATTGTGGTGGAGCATGATTCAAGGCCTAGGCCTATTTGCCTGCTATTTTTAGCACATATGACAACCATCTCAATGACTGTGCAGCAAAAATATTCGATAGATAAATAAGTCCGCTTTTTTAATACAAAGGGACGTCGCCTGCAAGTAGTCAAATTAATAAAAGTGCACCCTTATTCTAGGCATGCCTAGATATAAGTAAATGCAGACTTAATTTCTAAAAATTCTTTGTCACCCCAAAAATGTTCATATCACCCACCAGTGGGCGATATCGCTCACTTTGGGAAGCTATGTTGTAAGGTATTTGAGCTGGCTGGATATTAAAGGGAGTATACTGGAATTGACTTGTAACATGAACGAATGTAGGATAAGTAAAATATTGCTGTGAGCTGATAGTGTAGGTCAACTGTAGTAGAGATTGAAGAAAATATGGGAAGAAGTGTTATTACATCTTACAGGCAACATAATGTTGAATTAGAGGAACACACTGTAAGTCTTATCCAACCAATGTCAACATATAAAAACATGCTAAAATGATGAAAACTAGAACAGGTTCGATAGGTTTGTTTGGAAATCTGTATTTTATGACTAGATTGTTTGCATGGTGTAATTCACTTTATCATTAAATGGAATGTGCTTGTTTGTATGTATTCGGTATTTCTGGTTGAAACACAGAGCACACTTGAAAATATTAGGCTATGTTTATTTCATTCTTGGTTTTGTCTAGTCTTTAACAAGTGATGTTACTTTTTAAAACTTTCACTTTGTCTTAATAGTGGATTCTGTGTGTAATCAATTATCACTGGCTTTTTGCCAGTTCTTTTCTGTTGACTTTTACTGTAGTTTTGTTATCGTTAACTGAGAAGCAGGCTTCAGCAGTTATCTTGCTTGTTTTTGCTTCCTTA
>NC_142929.1:76333095-76351640 GCF_046866305.1 Octopus bimaculoides | reverse complement strand
CCATACTCGTGAATGTGTACTCTCGATATGTCGATGATATCAACTTAGTGGTAAAGACACCCCCACAAGAGAGTACCCCTGAAATAGAAATAGAAACTAAGACTATGGAGAGCATCCAGCGAATAGCTAACTCCATCCACCAGAGTATTAGAGTTACGATAGACTACCCTACTAAACACCCTAACCATAGATTACCTGTATTAGATACTGAACTCTGGCTAGAAACTAAGAACAATAAAACCAGAATCCTCCATTCACACTATACAAAACCTATGGCCTCCAAGTACCTGACCCACCGGAACTCGGCTATTGCGGACAATGCCAAATTCAACATATTGATGGCAGACCTCGTCAGAGTAATGCGAAATGTCTCCTGCATGTGCGACCCTACAGAATTAAAGAGACATATACAACATTTCGTCCACCGCATGCAGTTCTCGGGTTACAGCCATAAAGAAAGGATCAGGGTTTACAAAGGAGCTATGAAGAAGTTTGAAACAATCAAACGCAACGATAGGAATGGGATTTGCCCACTCTATAGGAGCAAATCATGGAACACCATAGAAAGAACTAAGAAGAAAATAGGGAAGGCAAGCTCATGGTACAATAGCCACAAGTACCAAAGCGTCATGTTCGTCGACACCACCCCTAGAGGCGAACTGGCGTACCGCTTTAGAAGGGCCCTAGACAAACTTAAGCTAAGAATTAAGGTTGTTGAAAGGCCAGGCAACCCTATCAAATCCCTTATCAGTAGAACATACCCTTTCAGTAGAACCCCCTGCACTGATAGGAACTGTATCGTATGTAGATTTAGCCCACAAACGAACTGCAAAACCAGAAATGTGGTCTATAGTATAAGATGTACAGAGGGACGATGCAGAAATAAGACAATGACATATGTAGGCGAAACAGCAAGGAGTATAGGGGAGCGGGCAAACGAACATTGGAGGGAACTTAAGGAAGGGAAGAACTCATCAGTTCTGTACCAGCACGCTGAGCAAGAACATAGAGGCTCAATCAACAACATAGAAATTAAAATCTTATCTACACATAGCAGTGATGCAGCACTTAGACAAATTACTGAAGCTACAAACATAATAGAAGGGAAACCTAGCCTGAATAGGAAACTAGAATGGAACACTAACATACGCCACTAACAAACCACAACATGTGACAACATGTTACCCATAAACCAATAATAGGAACAAAGTATAATACAATACATAGATAAACAAATGGAATTAAATACTACATACGTTAACAAAATTTAATTAAACACATTAAATAAAAAAATTAAAAAAAAAAAAACACACACACACACACACATGAACATATAAATAAATAAAAACTAATACAAATGAACACGTATTAACAGAGAATATAGGTGATACAGACACTCCCCATACACACATGCACTTACAAAAGACACAGACACATTGAAGGACACGCATGCGTAGACACATACAATAGGAATACAAAATACAAAATGGCTGATAGTTAGCAAGGTGAGACACACATAAGAAAGAAGGAAACAAAGGACCACTGATGAGGTCACAGAAGTGTGACGAAAGAACTCTGGCCGAAATAAGATTAAGATTAAGATTAATGTAATATAAAGCTGAAAAAAAAAAAAAAAAAAAATTAACACCAAATATACAGTGCGTGTGTTTTTATTGGCTAAACTGGCAATATGACCATCCCCAAGTACAACAATATATATATATATATATATATATATATATGTATATATATATATATATATATGTATATATATATATATATATATATATGTATATATATATATATATATATATATATATATATATATATATATGTATATATATATATATATATATACATATATATATATGTATATATATATATATATATATATATATATATATATATATATATATATATATATATATATATATATATATATATATATATATATATATACATATATATATATATATATATATACATATATATATATATATATATATATATATATATATATATATATATATATATGTATGTATGTGTATTTATGTGTGTATGTATATATAATTGTGTGTGTATGTATGTCCAACCCATGCCAACATGGAAAACATGTTAAATGATGATGATGGCATACATATGTATATATACCTAATGTAAAGCATCCCACTGTAACAAAATCTGCTTTGACAAAGTTTCATAGTCATGTATGAATAGAAGGTGGGTGCAGGCAGGGCTGTGCAGTTTAGAAATATGCTATATGACTACATGTTTTTAGGTTCATTCTCACTGACTGACACTTTATGCAAGTTGGACATTTATCTTCTATATCTCTGGCTGATCAATGACTTGTCAGTGAAATGATTATATAAGTTCAGAACTAAACAGCAAATATTTCAAGAAGGAGCTGGTTTGCAGAGCCAACATTCTTGATGTATACAACATATGAGATCCTGACATTGGATCAATAGACAATACCTTCGAAGGAAGATTAATACAACATACAGCTTCATCTAGAAACAGAAGCAAGTGCAATATAGTTTCACTTTCTCAATTGGTATGAAACCTGACAGACTGTGAAGTGTTTATTATAAACTGGAGTATTATTGCCAAAAGAAATTAATATAATGCATGAAGTATTATATGTAATCTTTGTCATAGAAAAGTTAACAGATCTTATTGGTGAACATTTGAACAGATGAGAATGTATTATGTATGTTGGCTCTTTTTGTGCACAGGAAAAATACTTCAAACTACAAACCTTAAAAACACATTCCTATCAGAAATAAATTGAATCTAGCTAACTTCCCACCCCAACCTACATAAATACTTTCCACAACAATCATATATTCACCCTTATTGCAAGCACATAAAATCTACATCCACCTCCCAATATCAATGCATTACAGTGCAACAATAAAAGAAAATCCCCAAAAATACACCAGACCCATTCACTACCCACTACACTCTAAGAGACACTAGCAGGTAAATTTTTCCACCCAACACCCACTAAATTAATATGGAGCGTACACCAGATACATACAAACGTGTATATATCATCGTTATTTAACATTCACTTTTCCCAGCTTCCATAGGTCAGATTTGTTGAGACAGATTTTTTTTACAACTGGATGCCACACTTGTTTCCAAGTAAAGTGATATTTCCCATGGCCAAAAATGTCTCTATGAAAGACTGGAAGCTTGTATGATGATAATGCTCATTTACAACCCTCATGTGGTGTTAAGACAAGGGTAGACACATGTGAATACACACATAAACACAATGTTTACCAAATCCACTCACAGGACTTTGGTTGGGCCAGGGCTGCTGTCCAAGGTGCGATGCACTGGAACTGAACCCAATACCACAAGGTTGAGAAGCAAGGTTCTTAACCATACAGACATGTCTGCACCTGTTATGTACAGGGAGTTTGGCTTAGATTTGACAGCATGAAAGGGGAAAGAAAAACACAATATCCCATCGAAAAGGAAACTACTTTGAAATATTAAAAAAAAACATCAACTAGACTTTGGCTGGGAAATAACAGTTTACTCAAAGTAACCATCTTCAGCTTCGCCCACAGTCTTAGGATGGCTCTGGAACCTGGCACATGTCTCCCACTGTCTCCTGTCTCTGGGAAGATCTCCAAACACCTTGATTTTGGCCTTGCTGTTGGAGGCAAAGCAGTTGTTTTTCTCAACTCCCCACCTCATGCATAGTCATCCATGGGATTACAATTGGAGAAATTAAGAGACCAGAAATTCTCCAACAACCATTTCTAGCTCTTTCCAGAAGTATTGCAAGGCACTGAATCCTGCTGACACACATATGGCCTTCTAGCAGTAATCCTCTCCAGTAATTTCATATAACTGTCTGAATTGAGCCTAAGGCCCAATTCAAGGACACACAGTCAGAATGCTTAATGTGTCCCTTCCTCCTAGCCACAGCTTTGTAGTTTCCATTGCAGCCTCTACAGTGTTTGCAGAGCCTTGTGCAGCAGTCATGATGTCAGCATATTTGATACCCAGCACAAATCATCATACAGGTAACTCTTTTCCTATAAACAGGTAGTTTCCTGTCCACCATGTCAGCCAACTTTTACTTTAATGCTCATGCTCTCCAACACCACTGACTATTCACCAATACATCAAGTAATCCCTGCAAAAAGGAAATGTAAAAAAAAATCATCCAATTTAGCTTGAACACACTAAATATATACTGTGGTGGGAAGTACGTGTATAAAAAATTTACTAATGCACTCAACAATCACCTTTGCAATGACACCCCTCAAGAGAGGAGACAAGAAAAAAATGGTCTATAAAAAGAATCAGGTACAAGATAGTTATGGATGTGGTATGACGTCAGTGTCTGGGGAGGCTGACCGGAAGGGCGAGTCGACCGGAAGGGGAAAAAGGGCAGAGGGAGCCTCGATCGGCATTCGTGCGCTTTTCGAACGGGGCTGCGGTCAGGACAAGACGTGTTTAGCGAAGGTCTAGGCCTGGGAGAAGCAGCTGCTATTCCTGGTGTACTTTGGGTCGGGGCAAGCTTCAAGGATCGGATACCGCAAGATGGACTCGCAGTCGAGGAAAGGAAAACCGAGGTAAGGCGATTACGAGGAAACTGGTATGTGCCCAAGACGGAGTGCGGGACGGTTTAGTGTGATGCTAGCAGTATAGCGATAGGGGTTGTGTTGGAGATCGAAGGTGCTGAGGTGGAGGATGCGGCCTGGCTACGGAAAGCGGACGACTTCAACCACATCAATGTCGCCGAACTAGATGCGGTGCTGAAAGGGGTGAACCTGGCCCTGAGATGGGGACTGCGCTCGATCGAGATCCGGACGGATTCGGCCACCGTGGTCGGCTGGGTAGGAACAGTAATTACCAGCGAGAAGAGAGTCCGGACGAAAGGTGCCGTGGAGATGTTGGTGAAACGCCGCCTAGGAGTTCTGGGAGAACTGATCGCCGAGTTTGGACTGAAGCTGAACGTGGCTTTCGTGCCTTCGGAAAGAAACAGGGCGGACGCACTGACCAGGGTGAAAAAGGCGTGGCTGGAGGAAGCAAGGAAAGGGATAGCAGCAGCGTGTTGGCTGGGTGACTCCGAACTGAAGGAGCTACATGCTATGCACCACTTGGGGGTGGATAGGACCCTGTATCTGGCGAAAATGGTTGATGCTGACGTCACTAGGAGAAACGTTAAGAAAGTGGTCGTGAAATGTGACAGATGCCAGTCCATTAACCCCGCCCCAGGTGGGCATGAGCAGGGGAACCTCTCAGTAGAGTGCAACTGGCTGTGGATGTGACGCACTACCGTCAGGAAATGTATCTCAGCATGGTCGACTGCGGGCCGGGCCAGCTGGCCATTTGGAGGGAGCTGAGGACAGGCATTGCCGATGAGATTGGCCGCATTCTGAACGGGATATTCTTGGAGAGGGGTCCTGTGGAAGAACTGCTAATGGACAACGGGGCGGCGTTTCGTTCGGAAGCGTTGGGAGAGATGCTTGACCAGTGGAAGGTGCAACGATTATTTAGAGCGGCGTATAGACCGAGTGGCAACGGAATCGTTGAGAGGCACCATCGGACGATCAAGGCCATGGCTGAAAGGGGGCACATTTCGCCCCTGGAAGTGGTCTACTGGTACAATATGTCTCCCCGATCCGGACAAGCGGAAGAGTCTGTGCCGCACAGAGCGGTGTTCAAATATGAATGGAGGCATCCCTGTAAGATGCCGGAGTTCTGCAAGGAAGAGAAGGGATCCGCCGGTGTGAAAGTAGGGGAGGAAGTTTGGGTCAAGCCACCGAAGGCACGCTGCACATCACAATGGGGCAGGGGAACAGTGACAGCAGTCAATTCCAGAAACAATGTATCTGTGGATGGAATGCCGCGTCACGTGCTGGATCTGCACAGGATAGCTACTTCGTTTGATGAAGAGTGCAATGGAAACGAGCCACCTAGCTTGAGAAGATCTCGACGTGTAGGGCGCCCGCCCGGTTGGATGGCGGACTTCGAATTGGAGTAGGGGTGAACGCGAACTTTAAGATCAGGGTGGCGTGTGCTATGACGTCAGTGTCTGGGGAGGCGTGTGCTATGACGTCAGTGTCTGGGGAGGCTGACATGAAGGGGAAAAAGGGCAGAGGGAGCCTCGATTGGCATTCGTGCGCTTTTCGAACGGGGCTGCGGTCAGGACAAGACGTGTTAAGCGACGGTCTAGGCCTGGGAGAAGCAGCTGCTATTCCTGGTGTACTTTGGGTCGGGGCAAGCTTCAAGGATCAGATACCGCAAGACGGACTCGCAGTCAAGGAAAGGAAAACCGAGGTAAGGCGATTACATCTACTCGTACGCACACACCACAATGGAGTCACACAAAAACCCTCACCCTATTACAAGAAATCTATAAACATTTCACAGAATATCCTTGGAAGAACCTTCCACTTCATAAATAATAATGTTATTGCAAATAGTTCATTATGGCTTCCACATCAAACCCCTAATAACAGACTAACATGGCAGATACTACAAACTTGTTTATAGTTCATAACCATATTTTATACACTGGTACAGAAACACGATACCATACTGTCCCATGACCCTCCCACCTTCATAATATGTGTCTACTTTTTATATCTTTTAGTTCGGGCAGTGCTCGTGCATGACTCTACATAAGGCTTCTAATCACCAAGAAACCAAGTGGTGATGTTAAACCAGGGGACAGGCTGGGTCTTTAAGCCACGTAGGCTATGGTGGAGTTTGAACTTGGAATGCAAAGGGTCTGAGCAAATACCAAAAGGCATCAAGTTTAACAATCTTATGGTTCCACTAATCCACTGCCCTGAATTGGTATTCTATTTTACCAATCCAAATCCACGGGGCTTGTGCTGTTTTTATCTCATCAGTAGGTCTATGAGTGATAGAGATATTAAATTCAAAAAGGTGGCCAAAGTTGTTAGTGAAAAGAGAATTTAACAAAGCAATTTATATAGAGTAACTTTACATTAAGGAGTGGAATGAACAATTTCCTGTAATTCAGACTACCTCATGGTCTCAGCAGACCGAATGGAAAAGGCACTGCCCTGGATAATCTTGTGAGTTACTATCAAGTCAGCTGCAATATGTGTTGATGCCCAGTCAAGCAATAGGTTCAAGACATAAGTAACTGAGGGTATGCATCTGCTTCTACGTCACAGGACAGTTTCTAATATGTTTCTGATGACAAAAGTTACATGATTTAACTTCATGTTGGATAGACAATACAAGAATCATTGTATCTAACTACAGACATATTTTAAACTACATAGATCTTATCACATTTATTCTAACTTTCATTTCGTTCTATTTATGTCTTATCTTATACTGTTCCCTATTTCATTATTTTCATTTTATTTTTTTGATTTTATTATTTTAGTTTATCCTATTTCAGAGCAATTACTTTTTTTGACAGTTAAGCAAAGTTAAATGTTTTTAGCCCGCGTACTACACAAGGGAATTAACCAACACGATAATTCATAATTGATTATCTCCCTTCATTCATACCTATATTCACTACATCAATGATATTAACGTTTCACAATATCGTCATTTTGAACAGCAGAGTGTTGTTCATGTTTTGAATCTTGTTTGTAATTTGTTGACTTCTGTCAACAGGAAATCTTTGGTACCAAAGAAGTAACACAAAATCCTATCGAAACGACTCGCTTTAAGCATTCAGTACTTGTTCTTTCAATTCGTTACCAATATGTGTATGTGTGTAGTTTGCCTTTATGTGTCATGGCTTGACAACCAGTATTTGTTCACATCTCTGTAACTAGGCAATTGAAGAAAAATAGGCAAACAATAAGTACTATGTCAATTTGATTAGTTAACCCCAGCATGGCCATAGTTAAATGACTCAAATCAGTGAAAGTGTACAAATATGTGTGTGAAAGTATATATATATATATTATATAGTGTATGTGTGTGAGTGGGTATATGTGTGTGAGTATCATGCATATATAAAATCATATATAATGTCTGCTTCTCCATGCCTATATGAGTCGTTTGACATCCATGTCCCAAGCCAGTATGGAGCACGAAGAGTTTAACAGAGCCTGATGTGTCTGACAATTGCATCCTCCTCTAGTGTTTGCTTTTGACATGGTTTCTATTGCTGGATGGCCTTTATAATACCAACCACTCTAGAGAATGTACTGGAAGGCATCTTTTTTTCATGCCACTATAACTAATGAGGTTGTTATGCAGCTTGCAAGACTCAACCTCAAAGGGGAAGTTTTATACTAGAAAATGAGGGGTAAATATGAAAGAAGGTGCCAGTGCAGGATAGGCATTTTTATTGTAAAGGAGTATGACTACAAACATTTTAGAAGAGAGCAGTGGGAGCAAGTGGGGAGAGATGAAATAGTGATGAGGTGTCTTCTCCATCTTCAGACTTTTCCCTTTTTCTACTTTCCAACAAAGAGCTATGCCTGAAACATCAAATTCTCTCCTTTCACCAAGCGTCAAGCTAATACATTTCTTGTGCATGTCCTCGTGTTCTTTTTTTGTTTTGTTTTTTATTTGAATTGACTATGTAAAGTAATCTTAAATTTGGGTATACAACTTGTTGTATGCCATTTAAAACCCATTCACTGTATTGAGCTATCTGATACCATCAACAGTATGGATGTAAATGCCACTGGATTTACTTCAGGAATTCTTTCATGTACATAATTTATAAAATATGAGAAAAAGAAAATGGAATTCAGGAGATTCATTATTATCCACTATGATCATTTTGACCCACCATGCTCCAGTACCTTGTGAGGAAGATGCTTGCACCTATGATACACCACAACTGTTTGTACATCTCACCCATGAGGTACTGGTGCACAATGGTAAAAATGATTGTAGTGAGTAATGAAAAATCTTGGGAATTCCATTTTCTTTCTCTCATATATATATATATATATATATATATATATATATATATATATATATCATAATCATCATCTTCACTGTCATTTTCCATGCTTGCATAGGTCAGTCAGAGTTTCTAGAAAAAGCTTTCCAACAACCATATGCCTTTTCTGACACCAATTTTTACCTGTGTCCAAGCAAGGTAATTATTATTTCCCCATGGCCAGACATGTTTTTGCAAATTACTGAAAATGAATGACACTCTTTTACAACTACCTTGCAATGTCAAGACAAGGAAACACACACACACACATGATGGGCTTTTTTTAGTTTTCATCTTCTAAATCCACTAACAAGGCTTTTGTCAGCTGGAGGCTATAGTAGAAAACATTTGCCTTAGGTGCCATGCAGGTGGAATTGAATTAAAAACCATGTGGTTGGGAAGCAAGCTTCATATACTGCCTGGTTTTGTAGCTGAGTTGCATCCCTCTGCATAGTACCTTACTATCGCCCCAGGTTGACCAAATCCTAGTGAGAGGATTTGGAAAGAAGTCCTTTGCTTATGTGTGTGTGTGTATTGACATCATGCACTAGTTGTGAATGAGTATCACCATCATACATGCAATGTTGTTTGTTCCCAAACTTTTGTGGAAATATGGTCTGACCATTTGAAAATATTACCTTGCTTGGAAGCAAATGAGAGTTGGCAAATGGAAGGGCATTCAGTTGTAGAAACAACCTTCAACAAATTTAGTTTGCTCCACACAAGCATGAAATTGTGAACTTTCAAATGATGATGATGGTGACAATTGTCTGTGTGTGTTTGGGCACATGACTGTTTGTATTCTCTTTATCCTAATATGGGTGCACACTGGTTATAAACAAAAGTTCACATTTCATATAGTGTTGTTTGTTAGTAATCAAGCACAAAAGCATGTCCAGACTGTTCGTTGTTCAACAGACTGAAAGATTATTGGCTTGCAAGGAAACAGGTGAGTGTTGATATCAAGAAGGAAGGCATCTAACTGTAGTCCTATATATTTCTGCTATATAGATACATGTTATAAAATAGCACAAATATATATATATATATATATATATATATATATATATATATATATATATGTGTGTGTGTGTGTGTGTGTGTGTGTGTGTGTGTGTGTGTGTGTGTGTATGGAGGTGTCGGCTATAGCCTAGTCATCTGTACAGTTAACCAGGTGATACATGAATGAGTCATACCCAATGACTGGTGTAGCAGCACCATAGTCAACTACTACAATGGTAAAGGTGACGCTTTAGATACAAATAATTACAGAGGTATCAAGTTGTTGGATCAGGTAATGACGGTCACGGAGAGGGTCATAGCCCAACTAATTAGGGAAAGAATTAGTCTAGATGAGATGCAGTTTGGGTTCGTGCCAGGGAACAGCACCACTGATGCTATATTTCTGGAAAGACAGCTGCAAGAGGAATACCTACCCAAAGATAAACCTCTGTATCTGGCTTTTGTTGACATGGAGAAAGCCTTTGACAGGGTCCCCCAATCCCTTATCTGGTAGTCAATGAGGAAACTAGGGATAGCTGAATGGTTAGTGAGAGCTGTGCAAGCCATGTACTGGGGTGTTGTCAGTAAGGTAAGGGTTGGCAACAAGTACAGTAAAGAATTCTGGGTAGGGATAGGGGTCCACCAAGAATCAGTCCTCAGCCCCCTCTTATTCATCATAGTGCTCCAGGCAATAACAGAGGAATTCAAGACAGGATGCCCCTGGGAGCACCTCTATGTTGATGACCTTGCTCTAATTGCTGAGTCAATATTGGAACTAGAGGAAAAGTTTCAGGTGTGGAAGCAAGGATTAGAATCGAAAGGTCTTAAAGTCAACCTAGCTAAAACCAAACTCTTAACAAGTAGGAAGGCAGACAAACCACAAATCCCTTCAGGTAGATGGCCCTGCTCAATCTGTAGAAAAGGTATAGGTAGAAACTCTATGAGATATACTCAGTGTAAACTATGGACACATAAGAGGTGCAGCAATATTAAAGGAAGGCTAACTGGGAAGTTTTTGTATGTAGCAAATGCTCAGGTGCTATAAACACTGAAAATGTGAAGAGAACAGCTTCTGTCACATTCCAGGGGGAAAAACTACAAGTAGTTGATAGCTTCCATTATCTAGGGGACCAAGTCAGTAGCGGGGATGGATGCTCTGAAAGTGTAGCTGCTAGAGTAAGGATAGCCTGGGGAAAGTTCAAAGAGCTCCTACCTCTGCTGGTGACAAAAGGCCTCTTGCTCAGAGTAAAAGGCAGACTGTATGACGCATGTGTAAGAACAGCCATGCTACATAGCAGTGAAACATGGACTGTGACTGCTGAGGACATGCATAAGCTTGCAAGGAATGAAGCCAGTATGCTCCACTGGATGTGTAATGTCAGTGTGCATACTTGACAGAGTGTAAGTACCTTGAGAGAAAAATTGGACCTAAGAAGCATCAGATGTGGTGTGCAAGAGAGACTACTGCGCTGGTATAGTCATGTGTTGCGAATGAATGAGGACAGCTGTGTGAAAATGTGTCACACCCTAGCAGTTGAGGGAACCTGTGGAAGAGATAAATCCAGAAAAACCTGGGATAAGGTAGTGAAGCAAGACCTTCAAACATTGAGCCTTACCGAGGCAATGACTAGTGACCAAGACCTTTGGAGATATGCTGTGCTTAAGAAGACCTGAGAAGCCAAGTGAAACCATAGCCCATGGCCTATGCCAGTGGGTGTAACCAGCCCACTTATGAATACTCCTCATTCATTGGACAATAAACTTTGCTTGCAAAGACCTATTAAGGCAAGTGAAATCAAATCAAGTAACAGTACCACCTGATTGGCCAATAACAGTACCGCCTGATTGGCACTCATGCCAGTGGAATGTTAAAAGCACATCCAAGCATGATCATTGCCAGGGCCACGGATTGGCTCTTGTGCTGATGGCACGTAAAAAGCACCATTCA
This sequence comes from Octopus bimaculoides, assembly GCF_046866305.1. NCBI lineage: Eukaryota > Metazoa > Mollusca > Cephalopoda > Octopoda > Octopodidae > Octopus > Octopus bimaculoides. Next base: position 76,339,761 of record NC_142929.1, on the reverse strand, counting down.
AGTGTGATCGTTGCCAGCATTGCCTTACTGGCACATGAAAAGCAACATTCGAGTGTGGTCGTTGCCAGTGTTGCCTGATTGGCACCCATGCAGGTAGCACGTAAAAAACACCTTTTGAGTATGGTCATTGCCTGACTGGCCCTCGTGGCATGTAAAAGCACCCACTACACTCTCGGAGTGGTTGGCATTAGGAAGGGCATCCAACTGTAGAAACTTTGCCAGATCAGATTGAGCCTGATGCAGCCTTCTTGCTCACCAGTCCTCAATCAAACTGTCCAACCCATGCCAGCATGGAAAGCAGACATTAAATGATGATGATGATGATGATGACGATATATATATATATATAATTAAGATTCAGTTGAATTAGGTATTTCAATTGAGACACCTTACTAGTTTGGTATAACCTGCACACCCCCAACAATATTATTTGAATATTGAATATCAAGACTCTGTGTAGGAGTATTTGTACCTAGTATTCTTGTCATCTGTGTAGACAACACAACCCAGCTAAGTGAAGATATCCGCTCTTGGTAATTCAGACATGTACTTTTTATGAAGGTACTTTCTATAGTATTTCTGAAGTGCAGATTCCAAGTTAGGTGAACAGAATATAAATATGTAACAAAGATGTACAGGTGGCTAATGACATAAATCAGTATTTAATGCCTATATATAAAATTGTAAAATACAAAGAAATAAATTTTGAGGATGAACAAGTCTTCATATTCTATATCGTTATACACACACATGTATGTGTGTGTGTGTATTTTTGATTCTATAGAATATATTTGATGTAAACACATATTTATAATCGTGTATGTGTGCATGTGTATCATCATAACCATTATTTTCATCATCATCATCATCATCATTTAACATCAATCATTCATGCTGGTATGGATGGTTTGACAGGATCCATTTGTTCCAAAGCCTGCATTGCCACTGTCTGCTTTGGCATGGCTTCTACAGCTTCATGCCCTTCCTAATGCCAGCCTCTACAACATGAACTAGGTACTTTTTTCATGATACTAGCATTAGGGAGCACCATTATGTATATGTGTATATGTTATGAAGATCAACTATAGAGTCATACCAACAGTAAATGCTTAGTTGTTATCCTTAAAAGTGATTTAACTCTTTTGATACCAACCAAAACTGCCATTGGTTCCATGATATAAACTTCCTGTTGTAAAGTGCTGTAGATTAAAAGTGCCTGTTAAAATTTCATGTTGATTTATGCTCTAAATACCAGCTCAATAATAACAAAGATATTTAAAAAATTCCTAATTAATTTCAAATTCATTTGGAATAAAGGCAGCATATTTCAACTGAGATATAATAACAAAAGAGTTAAAGTAGTAATGCAATTTTAGAACACACTCACATGTTCAGGTATTATATATTTGTACGTATTTTTCATTATCAGCACCTATGTAAGAAATTAAATTGTACACTCTAATATGTAAAATGTGAGTAGTATGCTAAAAGTTATACGGTGTATGTCAAAGTGTGAATGTGTGTGTTGTATAGACATATTTTAAAATTACATATCATTCCATCTCATCTTGCTCTCAGATATTATCACACACACACATACAAAGAGGCAAGGAGAGGCTGAGAAAGAGAGATAGGTATCTCAGTTTTCCACTCAGGCATGTGGAATTCCTATACCATGTGTGTATACACATTCATATGTACCAATGGAGAAGAATATTATCTCTATACACAGAGTAACCACATTTAATGCTCACGCATTCTCTGTAGAAAGCACTTCTTACTTTTTATAGTACACTTGGGGACTCATTCATTTATATATATAGACATTGGCTGTGTGGTAAGAAGCTTGTTTTCCAACCACCTGGTTCTGAATTCAGTCCCATTGTGTGGCACCTTGGGCAAGTGGTTTCCTCTACAACCTCAGGCCGACCAAAGCCTTGTGAGTGGATTTGGTAGACAGAAACTGAAAGAAGCCCATTGTGTGTGTGTGTGTGTGTGTGTGTGTGTATGTGTATGTATATATATATATATACTTTATTTAAAAGCGGCAGAAATATAACAAAAGATGTTACTCAGAGTTTCACGTTCCCGTTTGTCAGACAGTTTTGTTAAAATGGAACAGAAATAACAATATAATCAAAACTAGTTAAAGGATACACCTTTAAATATGGATTTGTTTCATTGGTCATTTCAATTAAGCATGCAATGAACAAAATAAATGAATTCAATATAAATTCATCCTATTGTAAAGTTGAAGGAAACCTTAAATCGAAGAGTAGATTCAAAATACATATTGTAAATAGTTATATACGAAATATAAGTCAATTAATACATTAAAATTAAAATTTAAATTTTCACGCTGCATTACATAAATATTTTACAACAGTATATACCCATACTAGACCATCTATACTATATATACATCAAAATACACAAATGCATGCACATAGTTACATACATATACAGGTGTATATATGTAAGACATAAATATATGCACAAATACATATATACACATATACATATATGAACGCAACCATGCACATGCATAAAAATCTCTTGGTGTATACATATACAAGTTAGTTATAACAGACAAGAGATACACATAAAAACATATCTAGGTCCTAACGTATATATATACAAACAACTCTTTTAAAAATTGCTAAGTGTTAATAATAAAAATCGGATAAAAGACATGCAAAATGGAATACCATATATCGAATTATCTATAAATATAACGATTAAATGGGTTTGTAAAATACAATAAAATGGAATAAAAATAAAATCTTAAACGGACAGGAAGTCCAATCTTTGCAATTGCAATTCTTTGGAAAAGAATTGGCACTGTGGCTATTTGCAGTTATCTTGTTGTTGTGCTGGTTAATGAAAGAGGCGAAGTTTCTGCAAAAAGAATAGCTGATCTTAATTGTTCTTCTATTAAATATTCTGTAAAATTTATGGTTAGGTTGAAAATGTCTAGAGACTAATTTTAAGAATTCCCTACCTATATTTGTTTTTACAGCCATATTAAAAATTGGGTTGAACCACAAGACCCTCCTAGTCCTAGTTCTACATGTTGCATTACTGCTAGCATTAAGTTGGTTATATCGGATCTTCTCAGAGAATCAACTATTCCTTAATGCACTATTGTAATAAGGTGCAGCATTTTGAAATGCTGTCTCATCTGAAGAAATTGATGATATTCATCAACCTACATTTCTGACTAAGTTCCTAAGAATAACTGGCGGATGATTGGATTATTTGCTAATATAAGATAGCTTATCATTAGGCTTACAGTAAGGTTTGAATTTATCTGACTGTAAATCTAAATTTATATCTAAGAAATCTACATTTTTAAGGTTAGTATCCATTGTAATCCATAAGCCCATCCTTTGGAAGAAAGCAATTAGATCCTTCCTAAGCTTATCTAATTCATGGCCATTTAAATTATGGGTGACTATAAGGCTGTCATCGCTAGCTGTTATGTTTAGGGTTCTTCTTTTCTTTTTCTTTCCCCCTCCCTACATTTTAGATATACTTCCTATCTCTCTTGTCTGTTATAACTAACTTGTATATGTATACACCAAGAGATTTTTATGTGCATGCATGGTTGCATGCATATATGTATATGTGTATTTATGCATATATTTATGTCTTACATATAGATGCCTGTATATGTATGTAACTATGTGCATGGTGCATGCATCTGTGTATTTTGATGTATATATGTATATTATAGATAATCTAGTATGGGTATATACTGTTGTAAAATATTTATGTAATGATAATGAATTTACAGTAGAAAATGTATATATGGGGTGCTGCAAAGTTCTTGGCTTTGGCTAAAAGAAAATGCAGGAGGATTAGTTACTTATAATTTTAGATTCACACACTTATTGCAGTAGTCCTTCAGTTTTTCTAAGCCCTGTGAAAGAACTCAAAAGTTGGGTCGCCAACCAAGCCTTTTGTGATACCCTTAAAACCAGGAACTCTTCAGCACCTCCTCATATTTGCATGGGTCAGACAGGATTTGTTGAGGTGGGTTTCCCATGACCAAATGCCCTACCAGTCACCAACATTCAAATTTCCAAAGAGAGGTAATATTTCACCATAGCCAGACATATTTTCTCAGAAAACTGGAAACAAAGGACAATGCTTGTATGACACTTGCAGCCTTCATGCAATGTAAAGGCAAGGAGACAATAACACACAAAGACACATATATACACATACACACACCAACATATATGTATAAAACAAATCTATAAGCCAGAAAAAATATGCGCTTGTACATCCATCAGCAGAGTAGGTACACAGTATCATATATTCATTACAACAAATTTGTTTCCTAATGGGTATTAAACTAGATGTTAGATAACAGCACAGTTATGTATGACCATATGCTTGCCACATTTTCCCCATGTCTGCTGGCTCTGACAAGCATGTAGTATTACGTAACATTACTATTATCTAACATCTGGTTTAATATCTAGTATGAAACTGATAGGTAAGAATGACTGTAATGAATATATAATACTGTTACAGTTTGATTAATATAAATATTAAACAAAGTGTATGTGTGTGTGTGTGTGTATATATATATATATATATATATATATATATATATATATATATATATATATATATATATATATTAATCAAAGTATATACATTCACACAAGAAAAATAATAATATACACAGGTTTATTTTAAAGTTCTTATGTGCGTTTCACCTCTATGATTCTTTGAAGCTCTGTGATAGATATTTCAGTAAACACTTCATTATGTATGACAGCTTCTTTCAGTTTCTGTCAACCAAATCCACTTTAGTTGGCCCAAGGCTATAGTAGAAGTCACTTGCTCAAAGTGTCACACAGTGGGACTGAACTCGGAACCATGTGGTTGGGAAGCAAAATTTTGTCCACACAGCCATACCTCCGCCACACGCACACACACATACATGTATAACAGTCAACAGGAGAGACGTTTAGTAATAGTTTCCGATTCACTGATCTACCCACTACATATATCAACCCCCTGGTTTTTCAGGGTCCACTTAACATAGATGTGTGTCTGCATATGTGTGTGCATGCATGTGTATATGTTTTTGTGTGTCTATGCATGCATATGTATGTGTGAGAGTAATTTATGTATGCATATATGTCTGTAAGTATATATGCATTGATGTATGTGCATGTATTTTTGTATGTATGTATGTATGCATGTATGTAAAAGTATGTATGTGTATGTATCTTTGTATATATATATGCATGTATGTAAGTATATATGCATTGGTGTATGTATGTGTATCTTTGTGTGGATGCATATATGTCTGTAAGTATATATGCATTGATGTATGTGTATGCATTTTTGTATGTATGTATGCATGTACGTAAAAGTATGTATGTGTATGTATCTTTGTATATATATATATATGCATGTAAGTATATATGCGTTGGTGTATGTATGTGTATCTTTGTGTGTATGCATACATGCATGTATAAATATATATGTGTATGCAACTTTGTATGTTTGTATGTATGTATGCATGCATGTATGTATGTATGTGTATATGCATACATGTATGTATTTGTATGCATGCATGATGTGCACGTCTGTTGTATAGTAGCAAAATTTACACCTGAGAAAACATTAAATATAAAATTTCAATATTGTTACATTTTATTTATCTCTCTCTTTTTTTTTTTATTCAAGATCTTGAATCAATTCCCAAATAAGGAGAAGAATTAAACTAGATTTTAGTGGATCACAGCTAAAATTTTAAATTCATCTATCAATGCATGCACACATACACATACACACACATGTGTGTATGAATGCGTGCGCGTGTATGTATATAGATATGTGTGTGTGTGTGTGTCTGTCTATCCAGATATATAATCTTGTTCCTGTTGCTTTTCCTTACTTTCTCTTTCTCTCATATTTTCCTTCTATTTTTCTTTTCCTTCCGACTCAACCTTCTTACATTCTCTCTCTCTCTCTCTCTCTGTCGTTCCCCCTTTCTCAGCTCCTTTATAGACTCAATCTATTTTTCCATTCCTCCCACCTCTTTAATTTCTTCTTTTCGATCTCTCCCTCTCCGTCTCTTTATCCGTTTGTCACTAATATTGGCTCTCTTTTGTAGTTCCCCTCTCTCTCGATCTCTCTGGCGCTCTTTATCTCCCCTTCCTCTAACTCTGCCTCTAGCTTATCCCTTTCCCTCTTCTTCACTCCCTTTCTCTTTTAAATTTCTCTGTCTGTCGTTTCTTTCTCTCACTCCAGCCCCCTCTCTCTCTCTATCTATCTATCCCTCTCTGTTCTTTTCTCTCTTCCAGCTCGTTTTGTTTCCGCTACCTGTTTTCTTATTCTTTCTCTCTCACTCAGTCTCTGTTTCTCGCTGTCTGTATCTCTCTATCTCTCTTCCTATCCCTTTTCCCTCTCTTATACTCAGTCACTCTTGGCTTTTCTCTATTCCCTCTGCCTCTCCTCTCATCAAAAGCTTCCTCTTTCTCATATTCATCAGTCTCACCCACAATATACATACATACTAATATAACATAGCTATACATATATACATCCATAAATATATATACATACATACGTACATTTATATTGATAATACATACACAAATACATATTTATATATACACATACTCTCATATATATTTA
>NC_142929.1:76320595-76330595 GCF_046866305.1 Octopus bimaculoides | reverse complement strand
TGTTATCCGTGTAATATGTAATGTATGTGTGTGGACACTGTACGTACTTGGATGCCACCTACCTTCCGTAGACTTTGCGTCTGGGGGTGTGTGTAGATGGCTATTTGTTAGTTATACACTATGTATATATATGTGAGTGTATATATACACATATATGTTTGTGTGTATGTATATATACACACATGTATGTATATGTGCGTGGATATATTCTTATTAGTTCATAATACCGGATTTTTTTTCCTGTTTCGTCTTCGTGTCCTTCAGGATGTATAGAATGGCATTATTGCATAAAGCTATTTGAAACTAATACTCGTAATTATAGTAATGATGATTAGTATCGATTGATTACTAATCAATAACGATGCTGACAACCACAACATCAGTGTTATTAACATTGTTGATGTCATATTTAACGCACTGGTACGTAGTACATGCTGCTTCAGGATTATTCCATTCCATGGAATAATATGACATACACCATAAACACAGTGAAGGATACAGACGAAGGTGACTGCTGTGGATCCGTGTCTGCTACATGGTTCCAGTTCCATGAATGGAATCTTTATTTTTCCACTTCACCTGGTATTACTTGACCAACTAGAAAGAGCTGCTAAATCTTCTTCAAAACAAACCTACCATTTAAAAAAAGGAAGGACATTTTTTTAAAAATTATTATATGGTCCTGAATGCATTTGTGTTTGAGAAGATAGAATGGTCACGGTTGGAACTTCATTAACCTAAGGTCCAGCTTGGTCAATGCTGGGAAAGCTATGGATGTTACATCTGTTTTTGAAATAAACATAATTAAGAACTTGATGAGTTAATCTAATTAGAAATAATTATCCCTTTAGGATTCAGATTATTCTGTCAAATATAATTCATATTGTTTTGAATTAATCATGCATTATCTCATAGCTATGAGATTTCAACGCTGTGATAACTTACTGTTAGAATGACATTGTTGGGCAGGTGTGAGAGGTCTAATCTGGCCAGTTTGTACATAAAACATTTAGAGTATTTGAGCTGGATATGGCCGGTTTGAATGCTAAAGGGTTAAAGCATCTGATTATGTTAGGACAGAGGGTTAGGACACTGTTTCAATGAGGCAAACACTGCAATGGGCTCAGTGTTGGGACTTCTGCATTTCCATTCTTGAACAAAATATATTATTCTTCTCAACCTTCATATACTGAGCTCTTTTTTTGTGCTTTTGTCAAGCTCACACACACACACAGCCATATATACACATTCATGTTGGTTGCAAGCTTCCATCATTTGACAATGAAGACTCAGTTGTTCAATCAACTGAATTACCTGCTCCTGATTTGATAAAATAAGTGGCTGAGTATTCTACAGACATGTATTCTTAACGTAATTCTCAAGCAGAATCAGTGTGACACAGCGTGTTAGACAAGGCTGTACCTTTTAGAATCATTGATACAATCCAACCAACAGGTTTCTATAGTTCCCATCTACCCATTTTCACATGCAAGATATGAGTTGGCTCAAGGCTTTAGAAAATACCATGCAGTAAGGATTGAACTCAAGACCTTGTGGTTGCTAAGCAAACTTCTTAACTATCCAGCCACACTACACCTAACACACTCTCTTTTTCTCTCTCTCTGTCTCTCTCTTTCTCTCTCTCTCACACATACACACATGATACAACCGTTTATCCCAAATCTATGAGAAATATTTTTTCTTTGTTTTTAATTCATTCTCTGTAATACATCCAACATTTCTTAATCTTCTAGACAGATGCAGGCATGGCTATGTGGTTAAGAAGCTTACTTTGTCACCATGTGGATTTGGGTTCACTCCCACTACCTGACACCTTAGGCAACTGTTTTCTACTATCGGCTCTGGCCAAGCAATGTACTGTGAGTGAATTTGGTAGATGGAAACTGCGTGGAACCCATTGTATATGTATATAAGTATGTGTGTTTGTATTTGACTTTCCATCACTTGTCAACTGGTGTTGGTTTGTTTACATCTGCAAAGGAACCAATAAAATAAATACCACACTTAAAAAAATAAGTACTAGGATCAGTTTCTTTGACTAAACCCTTCAAGGCAGTGCCCCAGCTTGGTCACAGTCCAACAAGTGAAAGATAAAAGAAGATATTCATGTCCAACATTTCTGAATTTCTTACACTACCTTGAATGTCCTTCTTTCCATGCCATCAGGTCAACAAACAACCCTTAGTGACTTCCTTAACAATAACTGTGTTTATGTCCTGCAAATTATGTGGCAGGAATACAAAGATGGGTTCCTCCTATTACCTTCCTTCCTGCATTTTGTTACATGATACCATATCATCAACCAGATACAGAAAAGTTCACCATTCCTGTCTGAACACTCAAAATATAGAGAACTGGAGCAGAGCACTGTACCATAGCTTTCATCAGCCACACCTACAAGATTTTGCTGAGAATTCTACTGAAGTTGGGTGGCTATAGAATGAATGATTCAATTCTGGAAGAGATGTCACCAGAAAAAAAAGTTGGTACTAATGGTCAGTCAGTGAAAACTATAATATTCTGGTTGCATTATCACCACCTCCCTGTTCACATCTTTTGGGGCTAGGTGGACAGAAAAACAGGCTTGCAAGTGACAAAGAGATGGAATGTTGGCAGCAAGGACTGGATGGGGAGGACTTATGGCTGCAGCATGAGACTGCAGTGTGTAGTAAGGTGTTGTGGTTGTGTCTGAGACCGCCAAACCTCCATGAGGAGGGACATATTCAATTAATATTCTTAATATTGTAAGGTGGTGAGCTGGCAAAAATGTTAGCACATCGGGCACAATGCATCACGGCATTTTGTCTTGTCTTCATGTTGAGAGATCAAATTCCACTGAAGTCGACTTTACCTTTTATCCTTCTGGGGTCGATAAAATAAAAAGCCAGTTGAGAACTGGGGTCGATGTAATCGACTTGCCCCACGCCTCCTCAAAAAGCTGACCTTGTGCCAAAATTTGAAATGAATATTCTTAATGTTATGATGTGTTCCTCTCTCTAAAGAGACTAGCATAGATCAATTTAAGGTTATTGTTAATTTGTTTCTTGTGGTGTCCAGATGTTAACTTCATCATTTCATTTTAACATTTATTTTCCCTGACATGAGTTGGACCAATCTTAAAGCACCTCACCACTTGTTGCAGTCTATCAGCTATCACATACAATGGAGGAACTACAAATATTTGTTATTGTGTCTCATATGTTTGGTGTGGATGGTTTTTTGGTTGGTTGCCCATCCTATGGCCAACAATTTCACAAATTAGGCTGGATGTATTTCATCATGTCACCCCCATTAGAAAAGTTGTCTGCAACGAGACTAAAGTGTGTCTTCTACCTGGTATTAATTTTTATTCAGAATTACCAGTTTCTCTTAGCAGAATAACTGGTTCTTCTTTACTTCTATGGTTTACTGAGTCTACATCTCATCCGTTCCTTCTTTCCTATTTGTGAATGTATAGAAAATTCAATAGAGAGTTTTCCTAGTGGTTCATCAAACTCATCTGTTAATTTTTCATACTTACAGATTAAGTAAATGTTTGGGTTACAGTATAAATAAAGTGAGCGAGGATGGTTGAGTTAATAGGGAACCACACAAAGATGAGTGAGTTGATAGAACACTGAACATGGGAATGCCTGAGTTGGAAGGGTTCTGTATGAGTTTGCACATACTTGCAGTGGTGCCAATGTTACACCTTAGACACTCAGAACTGCAGCATCAAGAAAAGTCATCTTTTGATTGCTAAATCACTATTCATCAATGAATTAAAACCAGTAACAAGTCAACAGACACACTGTTATCTATATGCCTCTTATTCATAATTATTGCAGCTTCTATTCTGAATAAGCAAGCTATGTACCACCGCCACTGCCCTACTGTCTCTTCTACTTGTCATCTTTACTGAATTTCATCCTCCAGATTCTGCAATGAAGGGGAGATGATGGTGCACCAAGTGCAATGCTACAATTGTTGCAATAATGTGTACTGAATGCAGGATATGCATCATGGGCTTGTTTTCTTCATCCGCAGACTGACTGCCTTTACATTATCCTAAACAGGACCTCCAAGAGTAATTTTGTAAGGTAAAACAAAACTGCTTTTAGAGGCACTTACCGGAAGTAGGAGGGGGGCTTTTCAAAATTCTGTCTTTTTTTTTAAGTGTGGAGCCTCTCAGATCTTCAAATATTTATGAACCCTTCTTTAACTCTCTGGGCCCCAATCCAGTCTACTTCCCCACCCACCTGATGCTGAAGAAGAGTAGGTTGTCATGTCAAGATATATTATCAGGTGTTGTCAAATTTCAATAATAACAGTGGCATATTTATGTAAGTTAGGCCTGTTAACATTTTGGGAAAGCTTTGTGCCACTCATGTTTAATTAAAATATGTATTTCTTTATTGCCCACAGGGGCTAAACATAGAGGGGACAAACAAGGACAGACAAAGGAAATCGATTATAACGACCCCAGTGCGTACCTGGTACTTATTTAATCAACCCCGAAAGGATGAAAGGCAAAATCGACCTCAACGGAATTTGAACTTAGAATGTAACAGCAGACGAAATACTGCTAAGCATTTCACCTGGCATGCTATTAATTCTGCCAGCTTGCTGCCCTTTACTTAATTAATATATTACAGTGTTTATTTGATATATTACAGTCTCTTCACACCCTCTCTCTCTTGCGCACTTTTTATCTGAGTGATTGGCGTTAGGAAGGGCATCCAGCTGTAGAAACTCTACCAAATCAGATTGGAGCCTGGTGTTGTCATCCGGTTTCACCAGTCCTCAGTCAAATCGTCCAACCCATGCTAGCATGGAAAGCGGATGTTAAACGATGATGATGATGATGATGATGATGTATATTTCTGTGCATGCACACACACATACATTGTGTATGTATGTGTGTGTAGCACCAAGAAGGACTGTCGCCAAAACAGACTGAATATCCAGCCAGTTGTACCAAATGCTTATGTTCAAACAGTTTTGCCCAGTCACCCCATTCTGAAATCTATTCTGCTGATTACTGAGTTAGGAAAGGAATCCATGAGGTGGTCAGTTATAACTGTTTAAAATATTTTTGAGTTGGAGTGATAGGTTTAGGTGTTGTAACAATCAAAGTGATTGCTTTTGTGTATGGGGCATGTTGTTATAGGTCTTCATAAGTTAGAGTAAATATTCATAAACTTTTAAGGGCTGCTGCCCTCTTGGCACCTGGGACATATTCCTAGCCTTCCCACACACACTCACCACCACAAACATAAACCACTTTCTGCGGCAAATTCAAAACAATATTTTCACAAATAAAACATAATGTAACTAACCCATTATATTGTTGTTTTTACATCCTTTACCCACTTTTGGCCACCCTATTATCGCCCCCACTTTTCTTCAGCACTCCCTAGATCTTTCAACGCCCCCCCCCCCTCGAGTGGTGGGGAGGCATACCACCCACTTTGGGAACCACTAAGTTAGAATAAATATTCACTAAGAGAGAACAGGTGATGTATTTGGTGAGGACAGGAGAACACACTACTTGAAAATGTTAGAAAGAACACTCAGGACTGATTGGGTTAAAGGGAGCTGAGATGCTCTCATGTTTAACAATGATGACCACAAGAAGGTGAGCCCCAGAAGAATTTTATTATATGTGTGTATGTGTAGAAGTGGAAACAAAGTAGATAACAAAGCAATTAGCTTTGTTGGCAGAGGTGCTACATCTTCTTTTATTTGTTTTAGTCAATGGACTGTGACCATGCTGGGCCACAGCCATGATGTGTTTAGTTAAACAAATTACTCCCAGTACTTATTTTTTAAAGTCTGGTACGCATGTTATCAGTTTCCTTTGCTAAACCACCAAGTTATTGGGATGCAAACAAACCAATACCAGTTGTCAAGCAGTGGATGATAACAAAGAGACAAAGTGATGTTCATACATGCACACACCTGTATATGAGAGGCTTCCGCACAATTTCCACCTTCTAAATTCACTCACAAGGCATTGGTTGGCCTCGGGCTATAGTAGAAGACACTTGCTCAAGGTAGTGTGCAGTGGGAATGAACCTGTAACCATATGGTCACAAAGTGTGCTTCTTAACCATGGAGCCATACCTGCACCTAAGTAGACCCAGCTTTGGATAAGGGATTTCAAACTGGGATTTGCATCACGTAAAGCAGTTGGGAAAATTTGGAACATGATTTCTAAGAAATAAATGTAGTAATAATTCAGGACCATTGTGATTTTTATTCCTAAACAAGGTATGTTTTGGTGCCTTACTTGATTTATCTCTGCTGGAAATAAATTCCATTCTTTACCCAAATAGAAATTATCATCATTGTTTTGATGTCTACTTTTCCATGCTTGATGGGTCAAACGAGTATGTTGGGACAGATTTTCTTTTATGTCTGTCCCATAAAATTTTTTTTTTTATGTCTGATGCCACTCCCACTTGTTTCCAAATGGGATACCATATCATATATGTGGAGAGAGAGAGAGAGAGAGAGTGTGTGTGTGTGTGTGTGAGGGATGGTGAAAGAAAGAGATTGTGTGTGAGGAACAGAAAGAGAGAGAGTGTGAGGTGAGGGAGTAGTCGAAATAGGCAGGAGAAAGAAGAATAAAAGCTGAAGAAATAAGTTTCTGTTTTGGTTCTTTTAATGAGAATACTACTAAGATGTCTGTACTAAACTTTGAGCAAATTGGTTGCTCTTTCTAGCAAATTGAATGACCATGTAAAGGTTCTCTTCTGAAGTAGTGCTTGTTGTTGGTGTTGCATAGCTTATCTTCCAAATCAGAACAATTCTAACTTCGCTCAATTTTATACATGCAACTCTGTGTGATTGTCTTTCATCTTGTTACATAGATTTCACCCATCCCCAGATTTGCTCCCAACCCTAACACGTCAATAAAATCCTCAGTAATCATTCAATTTCCTCATGCATTGTGCTCCATACCATCTATTTTAGACAAAACAAAGTGATTAATACTGCAAATGTTTTGTCCTCTTTTTACCATTGCTGGTTAGTACCAGATGGTCCAAATAACAGCTATTGTTGTTGTTTAGTTCCATCTCAGCTTGGAATGAGCAAACCTCTAGTGAAAAGACACTTGAGGTGTGACCATCCTATCTTTTTTTTCATACATCTTGTATCTAAGACTATATTCTACAATGTGCACTTCATTTGATAAGAATGTAGGATGTGAGGAAGATTTGGCTGCTATTTAAAGCTGTTTAAATAACCATTTAGGGCAGAGGTTCTCAGTGTGGCCAGTACCACCCCCAAGGAGGCACTAAGCATGTCGAAGGGGGTGTTAGGCTTTAGGAAGCAGTGAATAACATAATTAACATACTAAATTTTACCTAGAGTAGTAATTATAAGATAAAATGAGATATCATCAGACACAGGGAAATCATTAATTTGCAATGTACGAAGAAAATTTACAACTTTTGTCTATTAATTTTTTATCATTTCACTGTTAAAAGCTTATACTATCCAGTTTTAGAATAAAATTTATAAATTGTCATCCACGTTAAATTAGTTTAGTCATGATACCTCACTTGCCACTTAGGTGGGCACTAAGCATTACTACTTAAAAGAGGGAGCACTACCAAAAAAAAAGGTTAAGAAACACAGATATAGTGGGTCCTTTAGGTGAGATGGTGGTGTTGCCTACTCTCATCCAAGTCAGCTCTGATTGGGCAATCACATAGTCCTCATTGCTCAACTCACAATATATACACACACACACAGTGATATATATATCAATGTATGTAGAAAGTAATAATTTATACTTGTTTATCTTAATTTTCCATTACATATCCTCTGTATACCTTAACTAGTAATACTGTTAAGTACAATGGTAGACTAACCACTATACTGGAAATTGACTGGAGTTCTAACTCATATAGCATTAGTTGTACTTTTAACTGTACACACAAAATGTGTGTGTGTGTGTACACGCATATACATCATGACTTGGCTGTGTAGTTAGGAAGTTCACTTTCCAACTACATGATTTTGGGTTCAGTCTCACTGTACGGAAGCTTGGGTAAGTGTCTTCTTTAGCCCCAGGCCAACCAAGACTTTATGAATGAATGTGGAAGACAGAAACTGAAAGAAGCCCTTTGTATGTGTTTGTGCATGTGTGTTTGTATGTCCTTGCATGATAGTCATAACCAAGTGTCACCGTCAGGCAAGCACTGTCATTTGTTTCCAGTCTTCCATGAAAATATATCCAACCAATAGGAGATATTACCATACTTGGGAGTAGGTAGGGTTGGAGACAGGAAGCTCATCCTTCTGTAGAAAATCTGACTCAACAAATTCCATCTGACCTTGCATGCATCATCATCATCATCACCACCACCACCAAACAACAGGAACTGGCAAGTCAGTGGACAGCACCTAGTTCCACTGTCTGTTTTGGTATAGTTTTACGGCTGGATGCCCTCCCTAAAGCCAATTGCTTTACAAATTGGACTGAGTGCTTCTCACATGGCATCAGTACTAGAGAGGTCTGTTTGAGCATTGCTTTTATGTCAGGATGCCCTTCCTAATACCAACTACTCTACAGAGTGGACTGGGTGCTTTTCACATGGACCCAAACTAGTCATGGGCAACTTGTGACTTGTGAGACTTCTTGAATGGCATGCCTAACAAAAGATTGCCTTAAATTTTTTATTAGTCATGTCTCATGCGACTCACTTCTTGAAAAGGTTGCCTACCGTCTGCATTAAATGGTGATGATGATGATTGTGTGTCTGTTAGATTCATATATGGTCAGTATTAATGAAGAAGAACCTATTTGATATGAAGTTAGTAAAGTAAATAGATACTTCCTATTGTTAACCATTCATGAAATGAGAAGTGCTTATGTTTCAATTATGTAGTCTGGGACAAATAAAGAAATATGCCTTTGTCAATGATGTAACACAACAGTAATGGAAGCAGTCATGGTTGTGTATCTTACCTAAGCAAATAAGTTTTGTTTAAAAATAAAATACATTGGCATATAACTACTTGCCCTGCTTAATGTGGAAGCCATGCTTTCTTTACAATTTCATCATCATCATCATTGTTTTTTTAACATTCACTTTTCTGTGCTAGTATGGGTTGGACAGAATTTATTTCAGGCAGATTTTCAATGGTTTGATGCCCTTCCTGTTGCCAAGTCTTCCATGGAAACATGTCCAACCAAATCTCACCTATTTGCAAGTGAGGTAATATTTTTCCAAAGCCAGACATGTTTCTAACAGAAGACTGAAATAAACATAATTTCCATGACTGTACTGCTTGTTTACAACGATCACATGATTTTAAGCCAATGGTATACTCACACACATAAAGGATAAAAGGTAAAGAACTCCTTCAGTCATGAATGACCATGGGATTGCACCTAGAAAGTTACCCTCTGAGGCAAATGTCCCGGCAAGATTGTTTATGGAAGATCCGCAGTCACCCATGCATACCAGCTTCCCCTTTCCATGCCACTGATGTTATCGAAGGGGAAGGCAAAGACTGATTCAGCTTGGCACTAGTGACACCACAACCCATTTCTACAGCTGAGTAAACTGGAGCAACATGAAATAAAGTGTCTGGGTGAATAACACAACACACAGCCCAGTCTGGGAATCGGACTCACAACCTCATGACTGTGAGCCCAACACTCTAACCACTGAGCCATCCATATACATATTCAACAGGTTTCCACTCAGTTTCTGTCTACCAAACCCACTCACAAGTCTTTGGTTGACCTGAGGCCCAAGGTGCTGTATGATTGGACTGAACTCAAGATCACATTGTTGGGAAGCAAGCTTCTTAATCACTGCACCAGAAACCAATTTAACCCTTTAGCATTTAAACTGGCCATATCCAACCCAGATATTCTACTTGTTCTATGTTCAAACTGACAACACCTGGATCCAAGTTTCATTGCAGTATACACTACCATGGGC
Source organism: Octopus bimaculoides (assembly GCF_046866305.1). Lineage (NCBI taxonomy): Eukaryota > Metazoa > Mollusca > Cephalopoda > Octopoda > Octopodidae > Octopus > Octopus bimaculoides. The sequence continues at coordinate 76,320,627 of NC_142929.1, read as the reverse complement.
AAGAGTCATTCACCATATTCTCAGGCAGACCA
>NC_142929.1:76295595-76315595 GCF_046866305.1 Octopus bimaculoides | reverse complement strand
TCCAGCATGCTAACGATTTTGTCAACTCACCATCCTAATAATAATAATAATAATAATAATAATAATGATAATCCATTCTACTAAAGGCACAAGTCCTTTTGGGGGAGGAGACTAGTCAATTATATCAACCCCAGTGTTTCACTGGTACTTAGATTATTGACCCTGAAAGGATGGACAAAGTTGACCCTGGTGGAAGTCAGACGAAATGCCACAAAGTATTTTGCCCGGCGTGCTAATGATTCTGCCAGCTTGCCACCTTAATGATAATAATAATAATAATAATAATGATAGCTATGATAAGCTTATTGCATACAGTGCTCAGGTACACTACAACTTGTTGAAGAAAAGGTATAAGAGGTGACAGAAAAGCAATATATATAAGTCAAATAAAGAAAGGTGGCAATGAAGGCTACAAGTACATGCACAGTACACAGAACAAAGCACAAAAATAGAAAAAAGTGAACATTAAAAGATTTTCTACAGCTGGATACTCTTCCAGTCACCAACAGTCACCTGTTTCCAGGCATGTTTTTCATGGAAGACTGGAAATGAATGACACTGCTTATATGACAGTGACACTCTTTTTACAACTATCACTACATTAATAGTTTGATGCTCTTATTATTTCATTTAAACTGTTACATGTTAACACCTGAAGCAAAGGCATGATCAGGCAGATTACAGAGTGGGTCGGGGGATTTCTGGGTATGATAGTGAGTGCAGGGCTGAGAGTGTTGGACACACCAAGAGTAATGAGTGGTGGAAAGATAAGTGACTTGAGAGTGGAAGTACAAAAACAGACAACTTCGAGGAACAGAGCCATTACTATTGCAGTAGAAAAGACAGAGAAAGTGAAGATAGCACAGTTGCAGGCCAGAGGTTTGAGCATGTCTTAGTAATTGAATTTCATTTAGTTGAATGACCCCTTCTCTGGATATGGTTCAGGATATCTGTATGCATAGCAGCAGCAGCATCCCAGATATGGAAGCAGTATTTCATTGTGGGTCTCATTTGAGCCTTGCAGAGTGTCAGCATTTGTTGGGGGGCGGGGGGGTGCTGAAATATTTTCTTGTTCTGACGAGAAGGGCCAGTCCTTATGATTTGGTCCTAGCTATCACTCAGTAGGACCTTTGTCAGTTTCTCTCCAGCTATCTATTTAAAGCTAAGCTGTATATGACTATGGTATATCCATGCTTAGAGTTTGCATCACCTGTCTAGAACCCCTATCTTGCTTGGCATATCAATCTCCTGGAAACTTCAAAAACATGCAACCAGACAAATACCTGCCATGTCTTACTTTCCTGGGCATGAACACATTTAAGCTCCGATGACTGGCAACTGACTTGGTAGACATCCACAAGATTATCCACCATATTTTCAACAACAACCTTGAGCACCTTTTTTGTATTCCATATGTCTAACACTCATGGGCATGCTCATAAAATCAAAAAACAGGACAGCACCCATGACTTTTGGAAACATTTTTTTACACTCAGAATTGTTGAAGCATGGAATAAACTACCTGCATCAGTTGTTAGCTGTTGAGACACTAACTACATCCTTCAAAACTTCCATGCTTCCTGAAATTTGCCAACAGTACACTTGGTGCCACCCAACTTTTTTTGTAGACTTATTCACTGTTCATTTCCTGTGCATATTCTATGTATTGTTCATGCAGTTTTGGTTACTTTTTCTGATGAGTTGTAGTACACCCGAACATTGTATATAACAATTTTATTTATTCTTCTTATTATTTTAAGTTATGACTAGCAGCCTTTTTGCATTACATCCCAATAAATAAGTTACAACTCTTGTGACATATTCACTTGACCCTTTTTCAGCTTTTGTACTTGTATTTTGCAATAATTTCCTCTAGACACAAGGTACTCTAATTAATTACAGAAGAGAAGTAAAGTTTACTTTTGTTCATAACTTTACTGTAAGCATTGGTGACGTTAAAATGAGTGAAATAACAGTAACTGAAGAGTGCAACTATTTTATGGAGATGGCCATTGCCAGTACCCGCCTGACTGGCCTTCGTAGGATTTTCGAGCGAGATCGTTGCCAGTGCCCCTGGACTGGCTCTTGTGCGGGTGGCACATAAAATACACCATTTTGAGTGTGGCCATTGCCAGTACCACCTGACTGGCCTTCGTGCGGGTGACACATAAGAGCACCCACTACACTCTCTGAGTGTAGTGTTAGGAAGGGCATCCAGCTGTAGAAACTCTGCCAAATCAGATTGGAGGCTGGTGTTGCCATCCGGTTTCACCAGTCCTCAGTCAAATCGTCCAACCCATGCTAGCATGGAAAGCGGACGTTAAACGATGATGATGATGATGATGTCTTATTTACTGTCTCCTATATTACATTTAATGACATGTTAGAATAAAGATGTTTGTGTTGAGTTTTTTCATCATCACATATTGCTGTGTGAGAAGTATAAGAAGCTTGCTTTGCAAAAGATCCTTCATCACTGAAAGAGGAAATAGGAGAGAGCATGATGGCTTTAATGAGAGTTTGTGAGAAGTTACAGGATGTTAGAGAGAGAGGGAGATGATTTTAGGTGAGACATTGATGATTGTTTGCATGTGATGTTTGGGTTAAAGTAATTTGGCTGTTTCTCATTTATTTCATTAATGAAACATTGAATATTTAACAGTCTTATCATGATTTTGTAATTAACGATATTGAAGTAATTACTTCTTGCTAATAGTTGTATGACTGAAATATTTCTTTGTTAAATAAGGCATGGAATATTCTAAATTCAACTTTGATTTGGGCTTTGATTGTTTTATAACAACTACATGATATTGTTGCTATAAAGTACCTACAACACACATGTCAGTCTCAACATCCAAACTTTTTTTGTTCTCAATTCTAAATTTGTAGATGTTGACAAATATAGGTTATTACTTAACTATATTTATATTGCTTTCATCAACAGTTCGTTTGTTTTTCGTGTAGTAGGTACAGTATTGTTTTGTTTTCTTAATACTTCTTTCTCTCTCTCTCTCTCTCCCTCTCTTTATTTTCTCTCTTTCTCTCTCTCATTCACTCTCTCCTCTCTTCAATCTCTTCCTTTTATAACTCTACCATCACCACCGTCTAGTATTGTTTGATTATGATTTCTTGCTACTTTACCTTCAGTATTGACTCCGGTTTATATTTTCCTATATTAGCATATCTTGGATCCATTTCTAAGTTTGGTCTCAGCCTTATTTCATTGTCATGTATTCAGTTTTTTGGGGTCTTTTTTTTTTTTTTTCACAACATATCCATAGTATCAACTCTTCTGTGACTTATATTGTCACACATTATTACATTCATAACCTGGCTAAATCTACATCACAAAGCCAGAAGATAGTTCAGCTCTGAACAGCAGCTGGCCCTCTACTACAACAACAACAACAACAATCCACAATGTTATTTCCCACAGATCTGGGTATTATTATTACTCACAATTTTTTTTTTCATCACCAACAGCTAACACACTCATTTTAGATTACAACCAAAACAAGCCATCCAATTGATTAACACTCCATTCACCATCGATTTCAAACTGAGCATCAAACACATCGATCTTGATGATGTGCAGGGTCTATAATGATAACAAGCACAACTGTTTTTTTTTTTTTCTTCAACTAAATAATAAACAAAAAAGGCATGGACTGAATAGATTAATTAGTATATCCAAAAGGTTAGTTCTCACATGCTGTGTACTGGTCTTTCTGTATTCTTTGGGTCACCCCTTATTCCAGTTATCACTAATAAACAAATCTTAGATTTCTCAGATTATGTGTGTATTTTTTTAAACTTTCCCTGGGGGAAAAAGTTAGACAATGTAAGCCGTACTCCTAACTACCACCACCACTATCATTAATACATCGTCCTGAAAGATAGTGTAGACTTTCCAAATCTTTTTTTGGACTATAATTCATGGGTCATTTATTTGCCAGCATGCATCATTCCTTTTTGCCCCCCCCCCCCCGCCATTGACTTTATTTTTCATACATTGTGATGTTTCTAATTTTCACTTCAACCCATTTCCAGTGTCCCTGCCATAACAATCATCACGACCACCACCTCTACAGCCACCACTACCACTTTCAGTTCTCAAAGGCTTCAAACAATATTAGTCTTGTAATTGAAAGAATAATAATAATAATAAAAGGAAACCATGGTGACACTGGTTCATGAGTTGTTGTACTGGTTAGGGTGGTGGTGGTGGAAGTGATGGGGTGGTGGTGACAGTAATGGGTGGTGATGATCATAGGGAGGGTAGTGACAGTGGTGGTTGTCGAGGCAGTGATGGGGTAATGATGGTGATGATGGCCATGACAGTGGTGGTGGCAGTAATGATGGTTTGATGATAGTGGTGGTGCTGCTGCTGCTTTTGCTGCTACTAACAGTACCATGACAGTAGTAATACTGCAGATAGTGATGGCACTGGAAGTGTCAGTAGTAATAATAATAATGATGATGATGATGATGCTTTTGAGATAATGGTAGCAGTGATGATGCTGTTGAGGTAATGATGGTGATGATAATGAAGATAATAAAAGAAAGTCAATTAAGTGACAAGATAACGACCTTGATTGGGCTTCTTATTGTTTGTATTTACAATCAACTATAAAACACCTCCAAAACATTTTGTTTTTTTAAATAATAATAATCACAACCAGAAGATTATCAAGAAAACGCAACTGTTTGTTAATGTTCATACTTGCATGTGATAATTAATGTGTGTGTACCCAACAAGTCACTGCAATATGTATATATATATATATATACTCTTTTACTCTTTTGTTTGTCTTTTGACTAAGGCCATGCTGGAGCACTGCCTTTAGTCGAACAAAATGACCCCAGGATTTATTCTTTGTAAGCCTAGTACTTATTCTATCAGTCTTTTTTGCTGAACTGGTAAGTTACAAAGACGTAAACACACCAGCATCAGTTAATACGTACACATACAGAGATGAAGGCATGTCTGTGTGGTAAGAAGCTTGCTTCCCAACCACATGGTTCCAGTATCACTCCCACTGTGTGAAACCTTGGTCAAGTATTTTCTACTATAGCCTTGGGCTGACCAAAGCCTTTTGAGTGGATTTGATAAACAGAAACTGAAAGAAGCCTGTTGTGCATATATATATATATATATATATTCCAAAGGAATTTTTATACATTCTTCAGCTAAAACAGTCTCCAGTTCTTGTAGTGGTGATGGTGGAGGATATCAACTCCTTACTTGTTTTTCTAAAATGCACCATAAATGTTCAATAATATTGAAATCTGTGGACTGCGGTGGCCAGATAAGATGTTCAGTTTTACTGGAATGTTCCTTGTGCCATTCAGTAACAACTTTAGCTGTGTGAATTGGTGCATTATCATCCTGAAAGATTGTTTCCCTCCAGAAACAGTTCCGCAACCATAGGATGAATTTGATCAGATAAAATGCTTAAATAGTCTTGACTATTAATTTCCCGTGAAGGGAAACCATTGGGCTGGCGGATTTCCAAGATTTACCCCCCCCCCCCCCCCGATCATTACAGATACTCTTCCATGTTTAACAGTTGGAAGAAGGCAGTCTGGGTCAAACGCTTCTATTGATTGTCTCTACACGTATAATCGGCTGGTGGTTGGAAATAAAGTAAAGATTGACTCATCCGAGAAAATTTCTTCCACTGCTCTAGGGACCAATTCTGTAGGTTTTTACTCCACTCTAAACACTTTGCAACGTTTGTTTTTGAAAGTAGTGGTTTTCTGTTTGCAGCCGTCTTGTGAAATCCAGCTTTGTACAGCTCCTGGCAAACAGTTTTTGTGGAAACTGGGTTCTTGAGGTGGTCAGTAAACTCTGCAGTAATTTTGGTAGCTGTACTTTTGTGATACTTTCTAACAATTCGCGTAAGAGTCCGACGGTCCTTATCTGAAAATTTTGGTTTTCTTCTGGAGTTTTGTTTCGATGAGGAGGTTTTTTCATCTTTCTCAAAGGCTGTCATTACTTTCGAGATAGTACTTCTTGATACACCAAACATTTTGGCTGTTTTCGTTATGCTAGTGCCTGCCATACAAGCAACAACAATTTGACCTCTTTGAAAGTCCAATTGAGCTGTCATTTTAATAAATTTTAATTACCCTTTTCTGATGATATCTGAAAAGAAACAGCAATTTTAGCAAAACATATTAAGCAACACTAATAATAAATCAAAAAGCGTAAAAATAAACAAACTTTTGACAGTTTTATAGATATTTCAAAATTATGATGCTAGGTGTTTCCATTATTTTGTCCAACTCCTGTATATATATATATATATATATATATATACACACACACACACACACACACACACAAAGTTGTCTTTGTATGTGGCAGATGTGCAGGAACAATAAGCACTAAGAGCACACAGGACTTAGATTCTTTCAAATGCCCAGGAGGCTCACTTGAGGTAGTAGATAGTTCCTGATATTTAGGTGACCAAACTAGCAATGGTAGAGGATGTTCTGAAAGTATTGTTTCTAGAATAAGAATTGGGTGGAGGAAGTTCAGAAAGCTATTATCTCTGTTGGCAACAAAAGGACTTTCTTTTGGAGTGAAAGGTAGACTCTATGTGTGCAAATGGCTATACACCATAGTAGTGAGACATGGCCTTTGAATGCAGGAGACATGCGTAGACTGGAGAGAAATGAAGATAGTATGCTCCATTGGATGTGCAACATCAGTGCGCATGTATGACAAAGTGCAAATGTATCGAGAGAAAAGTTGAGTATAAGAGGAATCAAATGTATCATGCAAAAGAAAAGACTATGTTGGTTTGGACATGTGATGTGTATGAATAAGGACAGCTGCATAAAGAAGTGCCGATCACTGAAAATGGATGGTACCCGCAGAAGAGGGGGACCCAGGAAGACATGGGATGAAGTGGTAAGGACCAATCTCAGGATGCTGGACCTCATGAAGAAAATGACAATGGACTGAGCTGTCTGGCAATATGAAGTTCTTGAGAAGACCCGCCCATGTCAGCGAAACTGGGTTCTAGAAGCGCTGTGTATCCCACCTGCACTTAACAAGAAAATTTGTCACACACTCTACCACAACAAATCAAACTACATCTCTTCTCTTCCTCACATTTCCACTTCATGCACTAGGTTTACCTCCCACTCCCCAATCCTGTCCTCTTGGCCCTGTGCCACTCTATCATTGCTTTCCACTAGCCTCTGATCTGTGTGTTCCACTCATGCTCTGTCTCACTATATCATTGTATATGCTCAGTACTTTGCCACCATCTCTATCCTGCTGTTACGCTCTCTTTCTCTCCTCCTGCACTTCCCTCAGATTGGGTAACCATGCATTTCCTTTGTGGCAGTGCTCTTGTTTCTGTCGTCATTCCTGCTCTCTCTCTCTCCCCCCCACCGTGTAACCTTCTACCTCTTCTACGGTAAGACAACTGTTTCTGTCTCTCTGCCTCACTATAATTTTTCATCATCTAACACATGATCATCTCTTCCAATGCACCCTCCCTTCTCAGTTAAAAGTACCCAGTCCACACTGTAAAGTGGTTGGCATTTGGAAGGGCTCTCATCTGTAGAAACCTTGCCAAAATTGACCTCACTTGTGTTTGTACCACATAAAAAGCACTAAGTCCGCTCTGCTGAGTGGTTGGTGTTAGGAAGGGCATCCAGCTGTAAAAATCCTGCTAAAATAGTTACAGAAGTCTGGTGCAAGCTTCTGCCTGGCTGCTTCTTGTGAAACTATCCCACCCATGCCAGCATGGAAGGTTGACTTTAAATGATGATGATGATGATGATGACAAGGTGCAGTGAATATATTGTCATCTAAATTACACAAAAATGCAAATAACCCTGACATCTCATTTTAACAGATATATTTACCAAAATTACATTAAAACATCTTGAAATACTAAAGAGTAAATTTATTCAATAAAATCACCATTGGCTTCAACCACGGTCTCCAGATGACTTTGGAATCTCTTGCAACTCTTTTGGACAGTCTCCTTTATTAAGTTTGTGAATGTTGCCATAATCCTTGCCTTCACTTCATCTTTGTTGTTACAAAGAATTTTGTTGGTTTCTCGCTCGACTGCACCCAACGCATAAATAAATACCATGATTCATTCTCTCTGACACGCTAATCATCCTGGCCTATTCAATGCCTAAAAAAATCTGTTAATCATATACAGGCAAACACATGCACTCACAGATATCATTTTATGGGGTGGGGTGCTCAAAAGTTCCTGGCTTTAAAGCTATTGCAACAGGCCTGATTGGAGGCCCAACCGTTCAAGTTCTTTTACAGGGCTTAGAAAAACTGAAGGACTTATTGCAATAATTGTATGAATCTGAGAGGGGAATATGTTGATTAAAATCATAATTAACTGATCCTCCTGTATTTTCATTTATCCAAAGCTAGGATCTTTTCAGCACCTCCTCGTGTGTCTGCTTTCCATGATGACATGAATTAGATGATTGGACAGGATCAAGGGCTCGAAGGCTGCATTTTGCTCCAGTGTCAGTTGTGGCAGGGTTTCTACAGCCGGATACCCTTCCTAATGCCAACCATTTTACAGTGTGAACTGGATGCTTTTTATGTGTCAACAGCACTAGTGAGGTTACCAAGTAACTTGCAAGATTGGAAGGAACAAGAAAAAGGAAAAAGTTCCTTCAACTGAGTGTTGGTAGGTTTTCAGAGGGAGAAGAGGTGCTAGAGACAAGCACAGATGTTTTCCTATTGAGAAGATATATGGTTACCTTACCTTACATTATTATATAAGGGTGGAAGTAGCTTGAAAGAAAGGAAGATGGTAGTGATAGGATGCCAGAGTAAACCCTCAAGGAGAAAGAGAGGTGATAGAGACAGTGGATCAGGAGGGGGAAAAGTGACTTCACTTGTATAACCAACAGTAACATTCTCAGCCAGGTACATCAGTTACATACTAAATAAAAATCCCCCAGATGTTTGACAACTGATCGTGGTGATGATGGCAATTATAGTAATGGTGTTAATGGTTATGATGTAGGATTGATAGTGGCTGTACGGTTACTGAAGATGATGATCTTGGTAAAGGATGATGATAACAATGTAGATAATAGTAATCATATTGATGTTAGTGGTTAAAAATATTAGTAACTTTCAGCATGGTGGTGGTGATAATGGCAGTGGTGGCAGTGATGATGTTTTGTGTATGTTAATTGTTATTAAGAGAGGCTGATAATTCTTCAGGTATAAATACCAAGCATTTGTCCAATCAAGTGTGCATGTGTGCGTGCGTGCATGCATGCATGCATGCACACACACACACATGCACATGAATATCCTTGTTATTGTTGTTGTGTTGTTATTTAACCCCAGGTCAGTCTGGAATAAACAGCCTTATGATCAAATGTATTCTAGCTATGCCAGCCCTATCTTTCATCTTTCTTTCAAGCCAGCGGAATGTGATATGCAGAGAGATAATTTTGCTGCTATTTCTAACAGATTGATAACCACATAGAGGCTGTGTCTCTCTTATTGGCAGTAGCAGTCTGTAGCAGAAGTGAGCAGATGTATGATCAAATGCAATCTAGTCATGCCTACCTGATCTATTTTTCTTTTAAGATGGCAGAATGTGATACGCAAAGAGAGAGAGAATCTGGCTGCTATTTCTAACAGTTTGCATAACCACATAGGAGCTGTTTCTCTCATTGGCAGCAGTTGTTTGTAGTAGGAGTATAAGCAAAGAAATAATTCTAGATGCTATTCTCCTGCATTTCTTGCCACTGATGTCTGCAGATCTCTACAGACACACAGACATGTGATTACAAATGGCACGTGTCATTGGTGATTTAGTGGAACATCAAAGGAAACCAGTGACATTCTTGCAACCAATAGAAAATGAGGTTTGTCTACTGACTAGGTATATGGGTGTATGTGCATGTATGTATGCATATGCAAGTTGTATTTGTATAGATATACATATATGTATGTGCCATATAGAAATAAATATTGATGCTATTTTAGTCAGACAACTGCAGAAGTATTTAGCTAAGAATAAACTGCTATACTTGGTATTTATGACCTGCAAAAAGCCTGCAACAAATTCCCTCACTCTGGGATATGGTGGTCTCTAAGGAAGCTAGGGGAAAATGAATGGCTTGTGAAAGCTGTACAAGCTATATAGAGGTGAGAGTTAGCCATGAGTACAGCGACAAATGTAATGTACAGGTAGGCAGTCACCAGAGCTTAGTTCTTAGACTCCTCCTATTCATTAATGTTCTCTGGGCCATAACAAGAATTCAAGACAGGCTGCCCTTGGGAACTACTATATACTGATTATGTCATTTTCATGGTAGAATCTATAATACAATTAGAAAATAAATTCCAGGTGTGGCAGCAATATCTGGAATTGAGAGGCATTAAAGTTAACTTGGCAAAGACCAAGGTTCTAGTAAGTAGGAAAATATAGGAATCTACCCACTTCAAGTAAATGGCCCTGCTCGATATGTAGGAATGGTGTAGGCAGAAATTCCATATGGTTTACCCAGTGCAAGCTATGAACATACAGGAGGCACAATGGTATTGCAGGAAGGTTAACAGAGAAATTAGTTTTTGTATGTGGAAGATGCATATGTGCCATAAAGTCAGGGGTCATATAAGAAATTGATTTTCTCATGTCTTGGAGGCTCCCTAGAGGTAGCAGATAGTTTCTGTTACCTAAGCAGCCTAATTTGCAGTGGAGGAGAATGTTCTGAAAGTGTAGTCATTAGAATAAGAACAGAAAGGAGAAAGTTCAGAAAGCTATTACTTCTGTTGGCAGCCAGAGGTCTTTCTCTCTGAGTGAAAGGCATGCTCCATGGTAGGAGTGGGCCCTGAATGTAGAGGACATGCAAAGACTAGAGAGGAATGAAGCTAGTATGCTCTGCTAGATGTGCAATGTTAGTGTGCATGTATGATGAAGTGCAAATGTATTGAGGTAAAAGATAAGTGCAAGAAGAATCAGATTTTGCATGCAAGAGAGAAGACTGCACTGGTTTGTTCATGTGATGCATATGGATGAGGACAGTTGCATAAAGAAGTACCAATCAATTAAAGTGGATGGAACTTGTAGAAGAAGGAGGCTCAGAAAGACATGGGATAAAGCATTGAAGGCTGATCAGAAGATGTTGAGAAGAGATGGCAAAGGGCTAAATATGATTGATGGTTTCAGAAAACCTTTCCTCTATTACAGCAAAAATGTACATTCAGGACCCTTTCGTCCCCTCCCATCTCTCTCTTTCCTGTCAATCATCCCCCCTCTCTTCTATATATCATTTTCATCACTCCCCATCTCTGGTACTACTCAACTGAGGGCAGGATTGGCACATATTACATCCCATCTCCTGTCTAATAATCACACTCCTCCCAGAACCACTTCGATTCCACATCATCCCTGCCTACACTATTTCTTTCTGTGCCTTCTGTTCTGTCTCCCTTCTGCTATACTTCTTTCTTAACACCTCTCTTATATGCTTTCTTTCTCAATATGCTTTCATATCTCTTATCTACTATTATTCTCAATACCCTCTTATATCTATCATCATATCCTTCTTACTATAGCACCTTATGTGCCTCTATACCTCCCTCTCCACTGCTCCTACACCTTGCACATCATCCCAATACTTTCTTTTCTGTCCTTGTTCTTGAACCATTCCTATATCCCCTCTATATACTGGTATTTCCCATCATCCACATTCTCACCCTTGTTCATCACTCACTATATTAACTTCTAATTTCACCTATTTACTCCTTCCCCACAATCTGATGAAAGTATCCACTCTCTCATTCCCTCCCATGACCCACCCACTGTCATATGTATTCATATATATACTTATAGTTTTATATATATATATAAAACTATAGGCATATGTAAATGCCTTTACATGCCTTTCTATATATATATATATATATATATATATATATATATATATATATATATACACACACACACACACACACACATATATATGTATATCATCATCATCATCATTTAACGTCTGCTTTCCATGCTGGCATGGGTTAGACGGTTTGACTGGAACTTGTAAGCTGGAGAATTGCACCAGGTTCCGATCTGATTTGGCATGGTTTTTTCTGACTGGATGCTCTTCCTAATGCCAACCGCTCTGAGAGTGTAACAGGTGCTGTTTACATGCCACTGGCATGGGTGCCATTTACATGACACAAGCAACGGCCAAGACTACAATTCTATGGGTGCCATTTACATGATACTGGCAACAGCCACGACTATGATTTCACTTGGCTTGACAAATTTTCTCAAGCACAACATATCGTGAAAGGTCTCAGTCACTTGCCATTGCCTCAATGAGGCCCATTGCGGATACATGTATATATGTGTACATATACATGCACATGTGTATAAACATATACAGTATATATATGTGTGTATATGTGTATGTATGCATATATATGTTTGTGTGACTATACAAATCTGTATATAAATGCACTCTTGTGTGTGAGTGTGTGTGTCTGTATGTGTACAAATAACCATATCTATTTTCTGATGTAGTCAGCCAGACATTGTCATAGTATGTTTCACATAAAAACTACATATTATGTAGCCACCTGCAGGTAGTCATGAATCCCACATGTTCAGTAGAAATAAATAAGTATGCATGACGTTACTGCTCTTCCATGTCATTCTGTCCTTAAATAATGTAGTATCATTAGCAAAAACTAAACGAGCCACCCTAATCATTGTGTTAGCATGCAAGTTGCTGAGTACTCCACATACACATGATTCATTAATATTATTCACATGTCAAAATGCTTAGCAACACTTTGTCCATCTTTATGTTCTGAGGTCAAATTCAGTCAAGATTGACTTTGCCTTTCATCGTTTTGGAGTTGAGAAAATAAGTACAAGTTGAGTACTGGGATCAATGTAATCAACTTGTGCCCTTCCCCTGAAGTTTCTAGTCTTTAGAAACCCAGTATTATCCATATGCAGAATCAGCCTGACAAGGTGTGTGGAAAAGCAGACTGTAATGAATAAGAGATATATTTTCTATCCAACAAACTTCTGCTTTCACCACAAAGACTTGGATCTTCTCCTCTTCCTCCTCCTCCTCCTCCTCCTCATCATCATCATCATCACCACCACCACCATCATCATCATCATCATTTAATGCCCCTTTTTTCATGCTGGTATAGGTTGGCTGGTTTGACGGGAAAAAATGTTTCAGAGGGCTCTAATGTCTATTTTGGCATGGTTTCTATGGCTGGATACCTTTTTTAATGCCAACCAGCACAGAGTGTGCTGGGTGCTTTTTTTCGTGTCGCCTTCACTAGCACTGGTGACATCACCAAGTACTCACAAGTCAATTCCCCCCCCCCCACTCTACTGAGTGGAGTATAGTACTGAGGGATAAGCAAGTATTATAGAGGGGGAGGAGCAGATTTCTTGCTGAAGAGGTGAATACATGGCTACCCCTAAGACAAAAGACACTTGCCAAAAATCCTGCACAATGGGACTGAACTGGGAATGTCATGACTGTGAAGTAAACTACTTTGGCATTTGACCTTGCCTCCACCAAGATGAGGGGAGAAGGACACTATTTATATATGGATTCTTCATCATCTTCAACCCCCTAGACATGACTGTCTTGAGTGCTAGGACTCATAAGACTGATCACCCAGTTTCCATGGTGTATAAGTGAACAGGATGCCAGCCTATTGCAGAGTTATCAAGTTTTGCCAGCTCAGTGAACTGCAGCATTCTGAAATGAAGTGTTTTCCTCAAGAAAACAATGCACTACCCAATCCAGGAATTGGAAGCACAACCTTACAATCATGAGTACAACACTCTAACCACTACTCTTTTACTTGTTTCAGTCATGAGATTGTGGCCATGCTGGGGCACTACCTTGAATTTTTAGTCAAATTATTCAACCCCAGTACTTATTTTTTTAAAGCCTGATACTTAGTCTATTGATCTCTTTTGCCAAACTGCTATGTTACAGGGACATAAACACACCAACACCAGTTGCCAGGCAGTGGTGGAGCACTAACACAAGCACAAAGACACACACACATGCATGTGCGTGCGTGCAGACACACACACACACACACACACACACACACACACACACACACACACAACAGGCTTTTTCCAGTTTCCATCTACCCAATTCATTCACAAAGCTTTAGTCAGACTGAGGCCATAGTAGAAAACTCTTGCCTAAGGTGTTACACAGTGAGACTGAACCCAGAACCATTTGGTTGGGAAGTAAACCTCTTTCCAGATAGTCACTGTCAACAGCATTCTTGTATAGGAATAATAAATTTACGTTTATGTATTTGTTTGGAAATATAACAAAAGTAACAACTGAACATTAAAAATAAATATAAGGAGTGGCTGTGTGGTCAGAAGCTTGCTTCTCAACCATATGGTTTCAGGTTCTGTCCAACTGTGTGGAACCTTGGGTGAGTGTCTTCTACTATAGCCTCAGGCTGACCAAAGCCTTGTGAGTGGATTTGGTAGATAGAAACTGAAAGAAGCCCATCGTGTATATGTATGTATGTGTATATATCTATGTGTGTTTTTGTGTTTGTCCCCCCACTACCACTTGACAGCTGATGTTGGTGTGTTTATATCCCCATAACTTACCAGTTCGGCTAAAGAGATTGATCGAATAAGTACCAGGCTTAAAATATAAAAAGTACTGGTGTTGATTTATTTGACTGAAATTCTTCAAGGCAGTGCCCCAGCATGACCACACTCTAATGATTGAGGTGAACAAAAGAATGTATGTGTGTTTAGAATTTAAACAAAAATGAGTTAAGAGAAATAACTCTGAGTGGCCAGTGGTATTTGGACAAATATAGGTACATCAAATACCATACAACATAAATTCTTGATATATTGAAATTATCTTTACTTCTAGAGGATATTACACAAATAACAAATGGCAATTAAGATCAACTCTACTTGGGGATGGGAAATAATCTTGAGATTCAAGGATTCTCCAAAATTGACATGCCATTAGGGAAAAGGATAGGCTTATTGTCTGGAGATAAGTGGGCACTTGTAGACATGTTTCTGTTGTCTCAGTAGCTTTCATTAGCACAATTGCCCAACCTTATCCAGAGATTCAAGGATTCTCCAAAATTGACATGCCATTAGGGAAAAGGATAGGCTGATTGTCTGGAGATAAGTGGGCATTTGTAGACATGTTTCTGTTGTCTCAATAGCCTTTCATTAGCACAATTGCCCAACTTAGACTCGTACACACATGCAGCAATATTCCTTCTAATTTTTGGAAGTCACCGTTCACAAAAATTTTGTGTTGTGTTAAATTCTTTATATAATTATTAATTAGTACATTAACTAATTTAGGTCACTAACTTTTTGTGAAACATTAATTATTTGTTCACATGTTAATTTCTTTTGTGCATTGAGTGTGAAATATGTGTGCATTCACATATACTCAGTTCCCAGAAAAGAATCATATTGCCTGTTTGTTGCGATTAACAATCAGAGTATATTGAGAAAATTGTTTCAAATTTTACTTTGTTTTGATGATGCATGGTTAATAATTATGTATGTATGTGTGTGTGCGTGTGTGTGTGTACATGCATGTGTGTGCACGTGTATGTGTTTAGTTTTTAAGTACATATGTGTGTGAGAAATCTAAATTTATATCCGGGTAATTTGTTATATTCACTGTATTATATTTTTGGTCTAGTTTCATTATAATTTCAAATAATATATTCAGACTCATTGAACATTTTGGTAATTATTTTTCAAAAATACATTTTTTAAATTTGTATTTTCTAAATATTTTGTATTTTTTTTTCATGAGAAAAAGGTTGACAGTTAGTTCAATTTTTGGCTTTGTAACCTTCGTCAGGCAGTTCAATGAAGTGGAGGTCACAGAACTGAAATATCTGTTGAACTTAACTTTGTAAAAATATAACAAATTTGTTCTGCTAAAAGGTAGTGATTTTTCAATTTGATATTTGATTGTCTTCATATATAATTATATATAAAAAACATTATCGTCATTGTCTTTATTTAACATCTGTCTTTTATGCTGGCATGGGTTGGATGATTTGATAGGATCCAATGAACTAGAGGACTGCAGCAAGCTCCAGTATCTGCTTCAGGATCATTTCTGTAACCGGTTGCCCTAACAGAGTTTTATGGGTGTTTTTTTTTTTCATGACACCAGCTCTAGTGAGGTCACCAAGTAACTTACAACACAAAGAAGTCCTCTCAACTAAATGGAGTTGTAGTAGAGAGGGAGTGACTTTATGCCTAGTGAAGAGAAGTTAAAATATAAGAGAGGGACAGGCACAGGTATTCTTTGCTAGAGAGGAGATACACGGCTACCCCACATTGTGAAGGCGCATAGCCTAGTTGCTAGGGTGTTGCACTTGCAATTGTAAGATCATGGTTTCAATTCACTGACAAGTTGTGTTTTGTGTTCTTGAGCAAAACACTTCATATCACATTGCTCCAGTCCACTCAGCTGTAAATGGGTAACCTTGACAGATTGGCATACAAGGGGGAGATGGTGACTCAGGAAAATCATCCAGATGGAGGTCTTGTGAGCCACCTTTTGCATTCATTGACCAAAAAGATGAATACTACAACCTGTAATGCAAATCCCGACTGGTTGGGATTAGTTGCTCAACCACACTGAAGGTTATTACCACCCCACAGTATGTAAGAGTGGGTAAGAATAGCTTGAAACAAATAAAGATTTTAGTGATGAGATGCAAAAGACCATCATATTTATAGCTAATAGTGCTTGCTGGGTTTCACAGTTGGATACCCACTAAGAACAAAAGAAAACGTGTATATGCATATGTTTATAATACTTACACAAACATAAAATAAACACTTGGAATTTGATGAACTCTGCTCGTCAAATCTTATCACATAGTCCGACTCATGCCAGCATGGAAGATGGACATTAGATGATTATATATATATCCTTATCATCATTTTAACATCCATTTTTTCCATGCTTGCATCGGTTGGATGAAATTTATTGAAGTGAATTCTCTAGTTGAATTCCCTTCTTGTTGCCAACTCTCAATTGTTTCTAAGTAAGGTAATATTTCCCTATGACCAGTGGCCAGACACGTCTTGGAGCACTGGAAACAAAGGAAATTGCTTGCATTGCAGTAACACATTAACAAACACATGTATACACATAAACAATGAGCTTCCTTCAGTTTGCATCCACCAAATCCATTCACAAGGCTTTAGTCAGCCCAAAGTTATAGCAGAAGACACTTGACCAAGGTGCAATGCAATGGAGCTGACCCTGAAATCATGTGATTAGAAAGCAAACTCCTTAGCATGCAGCTACATGTGCACCTAATATATATATATATATATATATATGTATATATGTATATATATATGTTGTTGTTGGCACTCCGTCGGTTACGACGACGAGGGTTCCAGTTGATCTGATCAACGGAACAGCCTGCTCGTGAAATTAACGTGCAAGTGGCTGAGCACTCCACAGACATGTGTACCCTTAGCGTAGTTCTCGGGAATATTCAACGTGACACAGTGTGACAAGGCTGACCCTTTGAATTACAGGCACAACAGAAACAGGAAGTAAGAGTGAGAGAAAGTTGTGGTGAAAGAGTACAGCAGGGTTCGCCACCATCTCCTGCCGGAGCCTCGTGGAGCTTTAGGTGTTTTCGCTCAATAAACACTCACAATGCCCGGTCTGGGAATCGAAATCGCGATCCTATGACCACGAGTCCGCTGCCCTAACCACTGGGCCATTGTGCCTCCACTATATATATATATATATATATATATATATATATATATATATATATATATACATATATATATATGTGTATATCAAAAATTTAAATGAGATTTTGACGCTAATATCCATTTATATTGAAGTATAATATAAATGGATATTAGCGTCAAAACCCTTATTTAAATTTTTGATATATAACCAAGGAGATCGATTCATAAGGAGTTTACTATAGACCTTTGTGGAGAAATTTTTGCTATTTTGGTAACGATTACATGTTTATCTCACCAATACACTGTGAAGATATCATTATATGAACACACACACACATATATATATATATATATATATATATATATATATATCAAAATATATATATATCAAAACAGGAGGTTGGTAAAAATGTTTTGTGTGTGTATATATATATCTTTATATATTTATGTGTATGTATATATATATATATATATATATATATATATGAGTGTGTGTATATGTATGTGTGTGTCTATACACGTGTTATTTCTTTACTACCCACAAGGGGCTACACACAGAGAGGACAAACAAGGACAGACAAACGGATTAAGTCGATCCCAGTGTGTAACTGGTACTTATTTAATCGACCCCGAAAGGATGAAAGGCAAAGTTGACCTCGACAGAATTTGAACTCAGAACGTAGCAGCAGACGAAATACCACTAAGCATTTCGCCCTGCGTGCTAACGTTTCTGCCAGCTCGCCGCCATTGTATACATGTGTATATGTGCGTGTGTGTATGTATGTATATATATATATATATGTGTGTGTGTATATGTATATTTGTGGACAGATTTAGAGACATATTACTTGAAGTTTTTGACGAAATAGAGGGGGATATAGCATCACATGATGTGGAAGACAACTGGAGGTTTCTATGGGACAACCTGTTGAGGGCTTCTCACCAGATCTGCGCTCAGGGCCATTAGGGAAAAGAAACAGGCATGGGAGGACCAGAAGAATGGTGTAAGCAGGGAATTGTATCAGATTGCCAGAAGGGAAGCTAAGAGACAGGTTTACTTAGCCAGAGGGGAAGCAGATAAGAAAAACTTTGCCAATGTTCTGCGTTGTGAAGACCAAAGACTTGAAGTGTTTCATGTTGCAAGACAGTGTTTGAGAGAGAATTGTGATGTCATAGGAGAGAAATGTGTCCACATGGATGATGGCTCATTTGCATTTAATGAGGCTGCAAGGAGAGAGACTTGGAGATACTACTTTGAAAGGTTGCTAAATGAAGAGAATGAATGCTGGGGTACTGCCAGTGTAATCACCTTTTAATTGGCCAATTCTATTGGATTAGCTTTTGGTGAAGGAAGGAGTTCGATACTGCTGCCCTCTTTTGAGTTTCCTGCCTTAATATTGGTTCATCTGGGATCTTGGATGGAAAGAGGTCAAGCTGTTTCTTGAAAACATCTGCTCCCACTCCATGGTGATCCTTCAGATGTTTTGGCAAGGAGTTAAATAGCTGTGGGCCCTTGGAACTCAAGCTATTGCAGTACATGGCCCTCACCTTAGATGAGACAGCTGAGACTCTTGGAACAGTGCAGTGATGTCCATTTCGAGGTCTGGTATAACTCTCAATTCGAAAGTTTGGTGCCAGCCCCTCCAATATCTTCCATACATATATCACTGCATACCTCACCTGTCTTCGCTCCAGTGAGTAGAGTCATAGCTCTTTCAGTCTCCCAGTAGTTCAGCTGTTCCATTGATGCAATCTTCCTCATGTAGTATCACTGAACCGCTTTAAGTTCTGTTAATCCTACAGTGTGAGGTGACGACCACAGTTGAGAGCAGTAGTCCAGACGGCTCAGGACAAATGTCCTCCATAGGACCAGCTTAGTTTCCTGTTCCCTTGTTCTGAAGGTTATCAGAATCCATCTGGCCATTCGCCTGCACACTGCCACCATCTTGGTGACATGCATGTGAAATGAAGCATCCTTGCTCATATCAATCTCAAGATCATGCACCGTATGTGATTCTAGGATTGACGCTCCTTTTGGTCCCAAGTATCATTGTTGTGACTTCTGAGCACCAATTAGCTAGCCAGGTCTTTCTGTAGAAGATTAGCATCAGAAAGTTCCTTGACTGCTTGTACTACTTTTGTGTTGTTGGCATAGCTAGTAAGTGTGGCTATCTGTGTAACTGGTGGCATGTCTGAAAGAGCCACAGTAGTGACCTCAATACA